>NC_041386.1:462791725-462849909 GCF_002162155.2 Triticum dicoccoides
AGCCGCCGCCGCCGGTTTTCTTCGGAAAACCGTACGTTTTTTCTTTTTTAGATCCGCGGTTTTTTAAATTTAGATCGGTTTATTTTTTTTCTTCGGTTTAGTTAATTAGCGAACGCCCATTTTTACGTTTGTTTTAATGAACGGGTTTCACCGTTTAGCCACATACAGCAAATGTTCGTCCGTTAGCCTGTTCGTCAGTTTTTCTTTTTCTCGGATTTTCCGCGATTATTTTCGATCGTGATTTCTGATCCGATTTTCGTTTTAGTATAACTTTTCGCTCGTTTACCGGAATCAGGCGATTCAAGCGCCTAGAGTTTCGTCTCGAAACCCTTTTTCCGTTTAATCAACTTAAACAAGTTTTTGCTACAGTAAAATTTGACTTTAGTTCAGATTAGTAATCGGAGCTTGTTTCTTTCGCCATTTGAGTTTTGTCGCTTCGTTTGATTTGATTCTTTTTGCAAACCGGAGTTCTTAAGTTGAACTTTCTGGCTAGATATTTTATTTGAGTTTTACCCGTGCCTTTGCTTGATTGCTTATTGTACGCTTGTTTGATTGCGATAGAATACCCGGAGCGCGAAGCATGCTACATCGAGTCTCTAGGTTTCACGGATCATCAGCAAGGCAAGTAACACTTTGATCATAACTCTTTACTACCCATTTTTATTGCATTAGATCAATCCTTAAACACTTGCATGGTTAGGATCTGAATGAATTGTGGGTCGGAAAGTAGTTGATGAGGTAGAACCTATTGCCCTGTTATTATCAAACCCTGGAGAGTTACTTCTACGTTATGCTTATATTGCCATGCTATGCTCGTAGACGTGGATTGGGTTTGAGTGTATTCCATGACAGATTGTGAGATTGTTTACTTAATAGTTCAACTTAAGGTGGCAACTTTAATACACATCTGGGTGGATTGAGGCACCTGGGGAACCTAGTGATCGCTTGTATTTTTTTGGAAATCCCGGGGTACCATGTGATTTTCCTATGGACCGCCACCCAGACTCAAAGGGATCATAAGATTATTCATACTGGAAACTTCCATGTGCAGCCACATGCCATTATGGGCTCTGGCATAGTTGATTAAGTCGTGTGAACTCTTACAGTGGTAGACTAGCAGATGTAGGGGATGTAGGTGTACCGGTCTACCCATCGTAAGGTGCTAACGCTTCTGACAGACTGTGTCTCGGTCATCCGTTTCTCAAACACCTTGTAGTGCGAGAAATCCAATGGAGGAGATCGAGTCTTGTGGGGAAAAGTGCACAAACCTCTGCAGAGTGTACAAACTAATCATGGTTAGCCATGTCCCCGGTTATGCACGTTTTGAGTATCTAGTTCTTGGATTATCATGTGGATCTCATCACTCTAAATTAAGTTTGTTGGGTTAATGATTACTTTTAATTGGGATTGAGAGGGGGTTTAACTTCTCAATGTTTTCAACCAACTTGGTAGCTAAATAAAATATATTCCTTTGCAGTAGGGAAAAATTGGCTTTTCGCATAACCTATTAACCATACAGCCTCCACCAGCCATATATGCATGTAGTGATAGTTTTACATTGTTCGTTACTCTCTTGTGTTACAATTGCCAGCATATTCCATGTGCCGACCGTTTCGGGCTGCAACGTATTATGTTGCAGACATTTTAGACGACGAGTAAGGACCTTAGGTCGTGGTCTTCCACTCAGTGATGCCGTTGGAGTTGATGGACTCACTTTATCTTCCAAGCCTTCCGTTGTTATCGTATTAGATGGCCTTAAGCCTTATTTATTATAATAAGTTCTCTTTTGAGACATTCGATGTAATAAGTGTGTGATTGCTACTCTGTTATAAATCCTCAAGTACTGTGCGTGCCAGCATTACCGATCCAGGGATGACACTGATGCACAGAGATCAGACTGTTTGAGGTCTGGTCGCTACAACCAAAAATATTTACTTTAACATTTATCTATCTATATCAGATCTCACTTTTGCAAGTAACCGTGAAGGGATTGACAACCCCTTTATCACGCTGGATGCAAGTTGTTTGATTGTTTGTGCAGGTATTAGGTGATTTGTGTGTTGTATCCTACTGGATTGATACCTTGGTTCTCAAACTAAGGGAAATACTTATCTCTACTTTGTTGCATCACCCTTTCCTCTTCAAGGGAAAAACAAACGCAAGCTCAAGAAATAGCATATGCCTCTTACGTTTCCGACCAATTTAGCTAAGGGCGTAACGAGAGAACCACTACGATAGTGCCTCCAGCTCGCATGGCAGAGCGGCTCACTGAAGAAAGCCGAAAACTGACTGTCTTGGCAAGCATAAATTGGTCGACCATCCAAAGATTGCATTAAGGCGACTTGTCATTAGCGATCACTTGTGTTAAACGAAGGGCCACTTCCTTGCATTGGCTGAAGTGGTTAGTGGCATAGACCTCGGCTACCCAAGCCGACCATTTCACACACCCGGGGGCTCGTCATCAGCCCCCACAGTCAAGCTCCTACGACTAAGTGAAGGTTATTAAGAAGTAATAGTCTGATTGCCTAGTTCCTATGTGCACAGACTGCCTCCGGGTACCAAAACACGACTAAGGGCCGTGACTGCCTAGACGAACACCCTATGTATATTGTACATTGGGGTTACAAGCCGACGACTGGCCACTTTCAGTTCAAAATGGTCAAACAGGAGGTATATTAAATAAAACCAGAAACAACATGACGGAATCTAAAGCCACATTCATTAAAACCAAAGGATACTCTTTGTACATCCCACACACTTCGACATTCCGAAGTAGGATATAAAAATACAAAGTGTCCTTCGGACACATGGCCTTGACCATCCGGGCCCCTTCCGCTACCTCGGCAAAGAACTGCTCTACAGTCCGAACCATATCTTCGGGGGGTCTCGTAGCAACAACCTCTCCTTCAATGCGCCAGAAATGCGCCTTCACATAGGGATATGCCCGTTGAGCTCCTTCCAGGCACATAGACCATTTCTAGAGGGCCACTCGTACCAGCTTCCCGCAGGCGAGCTATTAGGCCGAAGAAGCTGGTAGGGAGTGCCTCTACTGGCCACATATTGATGCAGAGGTCTTGGAGCATCAGCCTTGCAATGCATAGAAGCTCCACCAACTACTTCATCCAGTGATTCAATAGCTCCAGGCGCGGTGGCGCCTGGAATTGATGCTAGAATGCCTTATCTAGCTCGTGGCCCTCCAGCTCGCCAAAGTGGTGGGCGCCGTCCAACGCACTCTTCAAGAGATCCGCAAAGACCTCTGTGTAGTGCCACAATGTTGGGGAACATAGTAATAAATCAAAATACTCCTACGTGTCACCAAGATCAATCTAGGAGAGGCAAGCAACGAGAAAGTGGGAGTGCATCATCATACCCTTGAAGATCACTAAGCACAAGCGTTACAAGAACGTGATTGACGGAGTCGTACTCACGGCGATTCAAATTGCGAAGGATCTGATCCAAGCGCTGAATGGACGGCGCCTCCGCGTTCAACACACGTACAGCCCGGGGACACCTCCTCCATCTTGATCAAGCAAGGGGAGAGGAGAAGTTGAGGGAGAACTCTGGCAGCATGACGGCGTGGTGATGGAGCTTGTGGTTCTTTGGCACGGCTTCGCCAAGCACTACGGAGGAAGAGGAGGAGTTGGAAGGGGGAGGGTTGCGCCAGGGGAAGGGTGAGGCTGCCCTCCCACCCCCTCACTATTTATAGGGGAAGGGAAGAGGGGGGCGGCCCTCCTAGATGCATCTACACGGGGCGGTGGCCATGGGGGGAGACTTGCCCCCCAAGCAGGTGGGAGGCGCCCCCACCCCTATGGGTTTTCAACCCTAGGCGCCTTGGGCCCTTGGTGGGGTGCACCAGCCCACTAGGGGGCTGGTTCCCACCCATGTTCAGCCCACTTGATCCTCCGGGGTAGGTGGCCCCACCCGGTGGACCTCCGGACACATTTTGGTGGTCCCGGTACAATATCGGTAACACCCGAAACCTTCCGGCGACTGAAACGTGACTTCCCATATATAAATCTTCACCTCCAGACCATTTCAGAACTCCTCGTGACATCCGAGATCTCATCCGGGACTCTGAACAACTTTTGGTAACCACATACAATTCCCATTACAACTCTAGAGTCACCGAACCTTAAGTGTGTAGACCCTACAGGTTCAGGAACCATGCAGACATGACCGAGACATCTCTCCGGCCAATAAACAATAGCAGGATCTTGATACCCATATTGGTTCCCACATGTTCCATGATGATCTCATCGGATGAACATGATGTCGGGGATTCAATCAATCCCATATACAAATCCCTTTGTCTACCAGTATGTTACTTGCCCGATATTCGATCATCGGTATCCCCATACCTCGTTCAATCTCATTACCGGCCAGTGTCTTTACTCGTTCCGTAACGCATGATCCTGTGGCTAAATCCTTATTCACATTGATCTCATTATGATGATGCATTACCGAGTGGGCCTAGAGATACCTCTCCATCATACGGAGTGACAAATCCCAGTCTCGATTTGTGCCAACCCAACAGACACTTTTGGAGATACATGTAGCACACCTTTATAATCACCCAGTTATGTTGTGACGTTTGATACACCCAAAGCACTCCTACGGTATCCGGGAGTTGCACAATCTCATGGTCTAAGGAAATGATACTTGACATTAGAAAAGCTCTAGGAAACTAACTAGACGATCTTGTGCTATGCTTAGGGTTCGGTCTTGTCCATCACATCATTTTCCTAATGATGTGATCCCATTATCAATGACATCCAATGTGCATGGTTAGGAAACCATAACCATCTATCGATCAATGAGCTAGTCAACTAGAGGCTCACTAGGGACATGTTGTGGTCTATGTATTCACACATGTATTACGGTTTCCGGTTAATACAATTATAGCATGAACAATAGACAATTATCATGAACAAGTAAATACAATAATAACCATTTTATTATTGCCTCTAGGGCATATTTCCAGCAATCTCCCACTTGCACTAGATTCAATAATCTAGTTACATTGTGATGAGTCGAACACCCATAGAGGTTTAATCAACGGATCTGCGACATTCAGATCCGTATGTACTTTATAAATATCTATGTCTCCATCTTGAATATATTCACGAATGGAGTTGAAGCGGCGCTTGATGTGCTTGGTCTTCTTGTGAAACCTAGGCTCCTTGGCAATGGCAATAGCTCCAGTGTTCTCACAGAAGAGAGTCATCGGTCCCAACGCATTGGGAATCACTTCTTGGTCGGTGATAAACTCCTGCATCCAGACTCCTTCCTGCTCTGTGATACGTCTCCAACGTATCTATATTTTTTTATTGTTACATGCTATTATATTATCCATCTTGGATGTTTTATATGCATACCAAACGGAGTCCAATTGGCGTGCCAATTTTTGATGATTTTTATGGACCAAAGGAAGCCCCCGAAGTAAAAGAGTTGGGCCAAAAGAGTCCCGAGCCGTCCACGAGGGTGGAGGGCGCGCCCTACCCCCCTGGGCGCATCCCCCTATCTTCTGGACGACTCGAAGACCCCCCTGACGTGAGATCTACGCCAAAAATTCCTATAAATACAGAAACCTCTAGAAAATAACCTAGATTTGGAGTTCCGCCACCGCAAGCCTCTGTAGCCACCAAAAACTAATCGGGACCGTGTTCCGGCACCCTACCGGAGGGGGGAATCATCACCGGTGGCCATCTTCATCATCCCGGCACTCTCCATGACGAGGAGGGAGTAGTTCACCCTCGGGGCCAAGGGTATGTACCAGTAGCTATGTGTTTGATCTCTCTCTCTCTCGTGTTCTTGATATGGCACGATCTTGATGTACCGCGAGCTTTGCTATTATAGTTGGATCTTATGATGTTTCTCCCCCTCTATCTCCTTGTGATGAATTGGGTTTTCCCTTTGAAGTTATCTTATCGGATTGAGTGTTAAGGATTTGAGAACACTTGATGTATGTCTTGCATGTGCTTATTTGTGGTGACAATGGGATATCCACGTGATCCACTTGATGTATGTTTTGGTGATCAACTTGCGAGTTCTGTGACCTTGTGAAATTATGCATAGGGGTTGGCACGCATTTTCGTCTTGACTCTCCGATAAAAACTTTGGGGCACTCTTTGAAGTTCTTTGTGTTGGTTGAATAGATGAATCTGAGATTGTGTGATGCATATCGTATAATCATACCCACGGATACTTGAGCTGACATTGGAGTATCTAGGTGACATTAGGGTTTTGGTTGATTTGTGTCTTAAGGTGTTATTTTACTACGAACTCTAGGGTTGTTTGTGACACTTATAGGAATAGCCCAATGGATTGATCGGAAAGAATAACTTTGAGGTGGTTTCATACCCTACAATAATCTCTTCATTTGTTCTCCGCTATTAGTGACTTTGGAGTGACTCTTTGTTGCATGCTGAGGGATTGTTATATGATTCAATTATGTTATTATTGTTGAGAGAACTTGCACTAGTGAAAGTATGAACCCTGGGCCTTGTTTCAAAGCATTGCAATACCGTTTGTGCTCACTTTTATCATTAGTTACCTTGCTGTTTTTATATTTTCAGATTACAAAAACCTATATCTACCATCCATATTGCACTTGTATCACCATCTCTTCGCCGAACTAGTGCACCTATACAATTTACCATTGTATTGGGTGTGTTGGGGACACAAGAGACTCTTTGTTATTTGGTTGCAGGGTTTTTTGAGAGAGACCATCTTCATCCTACGCCTCCCACGGATTGATAAACCTTAGGTCATCCACTTGAGGGAAATTTGCTACTGTCCTACAAACCTCTACACTTGGAGGCCCAACAACATATACAACAAGAAGGTTGTGTAGTAGACATCAGCTGCATCTGGAGCAGCTATGTACTCTGGTTCACATGAGATCCCGCCACGATGCTTTGCTTGCAACTGCACCAGCTTACTGCCCTACCATTAAAAATATACACGTATCCAGTTTGTGACTTGGAGTCATCCAGATCTGTGTCAAAGCTAGCATCGACGTAACCCTTTACGACGAGCTCTTCGGCACCTCCATAAACGAGAAATATATCCTTAGTCCTTTTCAGGTACTTTAGGATATTCTTGATTGTTGTCCAGTGTTCCATTCCGGGATCACTTTGGTACCTCCCTACCAAACTTATGGCAAGGTTCACATCAGGTCTGGTACACAGCATGGCATACATAATAGAGCCTATGGTTGAGGCATAGGGATGACACTCATCTTTCTCTATCTTCTGCCGAGGTCGAGCATTGAGCTGTGCACAATCTCACACCTTGCAATACAGGCAAGAACCCCATCTTGGACTGATCCATATTGAACTTCTTCAATATCTTGTCAAGGTATGTGCTTGGTGAAAGACCAATGAGGCGTCTTGATCTACCTCTATAGATCTTGATGCCTAATATGTAAGCAGCTTCTCCAAGGTCCTTCATTGAAAAACACTTATTCAAGTAGGCCTTTATGCTTTCCAAAAGTTCTATATCATTTCCCATCAATAGCATGTCATCCACATATAATATGAGAAATGCTATAGAGCTCCCACTCACTTTCTTGTAAATACAGGTGTCGGTGTCAAAACCGGCGGATCTCGGGTAAGGGGTCCTGAACTGTGCGTCTAAGGCGAATGGTAACAGGAGGCAGGGGACACGATGTTTATCCAGGTTCGGGCCCTCTTGATGGAGGTAAAACCCTACGTCCTGCTTGATTTATTCTTGATGATATGGGTATTACAAGAGTTGATCTACCATGAGATCGGAGAGGCTAAACCCTAGAAGCTAGCCTATGGTATGATTGTTGTTGTCATACGGACTAAACCCTCCAGTTTATGTAGACACCGAAGAGGGTTAGGGTTACACAAGGTCGGTTACAAAGGAGGAAATATCCATATCCGTATTTCCTAGCTTGCCTTCCACGCCAAGTAGAGTCCCATCTGGACACGAGACGAAGTCTTCAATCTTGTATCTTCATAGTCCAACAGTCCAGCCAAAGGACATAGTCCGGCTATCTGGAGACCCCCTAATCCAGGACTCCCCCAGTAGCCCCTGAACCAGGCTTCAATGACGATGAGTCCGGCGCGCAGTGTTGTCTTCGGCATTGCAAGGCGGGTTCCTCCTCCGAACACATCACAGAAGAGTTTGAATACCAGGATAGTGTCCAACCCTGCAAAGTAAATTCCACATTCCACCGTATAGAGAATAATATTTCCACAAATCTTAATCTGCTGACACGCTTTGGCAACATGACATCAGGCCATGGCTCAGTGATTATTCAAACCGTTTTTCTTCAACCAGCTCCACACATAACGCGAGGTGGTTTCTTGACACGTCTTGTCAAAGCAGAGATCGTGTTCCCCTAATTACGGGATTCTCATCAATACAGTCGTGGGTAACCCAACGGTGCCTAGGACTCCTAGATTTTAGGCAAGTCCCAAACGGCCACTAGGAGGATGCTTGATATTCACCCTCTTTATAAAGGGACAAGGCTTTTACTTTTCCCCCTCCCGTGCTCAATCGAATCCTGCCCCCGCCTCGAGTTCTAACACCCAAACCCTAGGTCAGGTGCTTCGGACCTTCAATCATGTCCGGATCTAGCCTTTAAGGCCGGTGGATGCCCTCCTCCATTACGGAAGAGGATATCAAGAAGTTGAGGGAGGCCAGATACCTGACCGCCGAGTTTTCGCATCGACTGTCTGCCCGAGGGCATGTCGTCCCTACTCCCGAACCCAACGAGAACATTCTGTTCATCTCCCACTTCCTCCGAGGTCTAAGCCTCACTCTGGATCCCTTCGTTAGGGGTTTGATGTTCTATTACGGGCTAGATTTCCAAGATCTAGCCCCAGACTCCTTTCTCCACATCTCGGCATTTATTGTCATATGTGAGGCCTTCCTCCGCATTACCCCTCCCTTCGTCCTGTGGCTCAAGACCTTTGACGTGAAGCCGAAGATGGTCGAGGGGCCGCATGTAGCGTGAGGAGGCGCATTAATAAGCAAGATCGCTGGAGCTCCATGGCCAAAGGGTTCCTTTCCAGAGGTATCCGGATTATGGCAACGGGAGTGGTTTTACATCACAGCTCCCAGAAGTGCCAAGTGGGTGGCTGCCCCTGCTTTCCGCTCGGGCCCTCCACCACAACTGATGTCATGGATTAGCAGAGGGCTGAGTTGGGGTCCAGCCAAGGACGTGCATGTATTGCAGAGCCGTATTCAAGATCTCTTCGAAGGAGATTTCAGTCTGGTTACGATGGTGCAAGTCATGCTGGTTCGTCGAGTCCAGCCTTGCAAACGCCGGCCCCTCCACATGTGGGAGTTCAACCCAGAAGGACCGCGCACTATTCAGAATTTCCTCGGCCTGACGCACGAGGAGATGTATAAATCATTCTTTGGACCCCAAATAGAGTGTCCGGATACTACTGAGGACATGGGCCTGAGCAGCAACCGCACCGCCAACCAAGTAAGTAATCCTCTAGCTGAACATACCATCTTTCATTTATCAAGACGTCATTCTGAGAAATCGCTCTTTGACCAGGACTGGTTAACAAAGGCGAAGATGATTCGGTGTTCGGCCCCCCTTCCTGAGTGTTTGGACAATCCGGTACTGGAAAATATACTCGAGCTAGCACCTTGCCCGGAGCCCTCAAAGGAAGATAGAGGGGGGAACAATGAGGGCGAAAGAGGGCCCCCATCGCTACCAATCCCAACCGAGGGAATGAGCGCCTCCATGAAGGAGGATAACCAAGGGGAGGAATCTGACCTTCTCTCGCTACGGGGAAGGAAGAGGACTGGCTCTGAAGATCCGGAAACCAAGGCTTCCAAATGGGAGAAGAAGTCTCCGCCAGAGGGTCCTGCCTCGGAGGGCGCCTTTGCCGAACAAAGTCTGCACGGGGATCAGCCCTCTAACGAGACGTAAGTGATCAAAAAATACTTAATAGTAAAGATATTACTTCCGAGGAAAATGACCGAAGCGTTTGTCTCGCAGTTTGGATCTTAGCCCTTCTCAACAGAGCTCGTCTTCAGGGGATCTTCTTCCAGAGATGATGGAGAGCGAAACGCCTCCCCCGGACTCCCCGCTCAAGAGGCGGGCGACCTTGAAGTGTCGTCAAGGAGGGCCTCCCCGGGTCCGGTGAGGCCATAAGATAATCCTATGGTCACCCGAAGTCCCCAGTATCCGGCTCTTGAAGAGGGTGAACAAAAGAGTCCGACGCTATCTGGTATGCAGTTGGACGCACTGAGGGATCTGTTAAAGCGAGCGACCATCTCGGAAGAACACCGTATGTTGATGGATACGGTGATGGAAAGGATTTCGTCCGCCGAAAGCGGGTTGCATGACGCCTTTATGAGTCTACTGATGGGCTTTGAGGTACGTAAAATGATGTACATTTGTGATAGTACCGCGCATTTTTAGGTGTGCTCTGTGTAGATAGTAGCCCTTGAGACTCTGGTTGTCGCTGAGGATGGCGGCAAACAGAGGATCGTAGTCCCAGGTAATAACCATACCGTTTTATGT
Organism: Triticum dicoccoides; assembly: GCF_002162155.2. Lineage (NCBI taxonomy): Eukaryota > Viridiplantae > Streptophyta > Magnoliopsida > Poales > Poaceae > Triticum > Triticum dicoccoides. The sequence goes on from NC_041386.1 coordinate 462,802,245, forward strand.
GCAGGTGGTGGAAGCTCCGGTGGCTAGCCGGACTAATGAGTTTGCCGAACTAAAGCGGCAACTGGATGCGGCAGATGCCGACATCGAGCTTGTTAACAAGTGGCTTGACGAGGCACAGGGTAAGTAATTTTTTCCGGTGAATGTCACATAGTAAGGGCAGCGTGATGCCAGTATCTTTAATATGTTGTGACTACAGACGGAGCTACCACCGTGGAGACCCTTCGGGCGGAGCTTGCCCGAGCCAAAGAACAAACAAGGATTAGTAATGCGGCCGCTTTAAAGGCGGCCGAAGAGTTAAGAGCCGAAAAGGCTGCACATTGCGAGATCAAAGATAAAATGGCCAAGATGGCTGTAAAGTTAAAAGATACTGCCGACCGTTGCCAGTTCCTCGAAGAAGAAAACCGGGTGAGGGCGACGGACCTTGCGAAGGCCACAATGGCGACCAAGGACACCCGCTCTGCCATGGGAGTGAAGAAGGAGGAACTGCGTGAAGCCGGGGATTTTGCGGCTGGGAAGCCCTTTATGCTGCAAAGGAAGTTCGGAGATCCGCGGTATGCCCCTCTGGATCGGCTGTGGAGTTCGGCAGACGCATATATGGACTTGGCGGCGAGCGCTGTCAATGCGGCCGAATACTTCCGAGATCAAACAGATCGTGAAGTGGACAAGCTGTTCTGGTCGCAGTTTAACATTCCAGAGTGTCTGCTTCCATTGACTGATCAGCTAGCTGAATGGGCCGAACTCAATAGGTTGTCCGGACTCGCCATGAGGTCTGTCGTGGATCAGCTGTGGCCGGAAAGGCCAAAGCCGAACAACTATTTTAGCCTGGTGCAGCAGTTCCTTGGTGCGGTGCCGCGCATCAATGCGATGAAGAGGTCGGCATGCATAGAGGGCTCGCGGATGGCCCTTGCCCGTGTCAAAGCATACTGGGCGGAGATGGATGCTACCACTGTTGCGGCACAGGGTTAGGCCATAGGCCGAGTGGCTGCCGAGCACTATTTTGAAGTTCTTGAGGGTGCTCGTTTGATAGAGGCCCAGTGCTTGAAGAATATTATGTTTGAGTGACATGTATTACCATTGTAAAAACAATGTTTTTATTAAATTTATCAAGGCTGTATTTATACTTTTGCCCGAAAGTAATATGATGCCTTCTATTCGGCCGTTTACGTATATATATGTATATCCTGAAAGATTGCAGTCGTCGGCTTCAACCCCCACGCATATAATGCGGGGGTGTTCGCAGAAGACGCGTGTTCACACTTAGTCCAATGTTTTGGTCCTATTAAGGAGGTGATAGCGCAGCGAACTAGGCAACCGGACTATAATGCTTTAACACTTTCACTTAGCCAGAGGAGTTTGACAGTGGGGCTACTATATAGCCCCTGGTGACTCCGCACTCACTCGAATTCGGGGTGCGTACATGCCTGGCCAGGAAACGTCCTTTGTTAAGGCGGAGGAATTCTAAGATTCCGATAGGTCATCGAGTGGTTGACCAGTCTCACGCTATATCATGAAAATCAGTTTTCGGCTTTCTCTACTGAGGTGCTCGTCCGGATGAACCAGGGCACAATCACAGTAGTTCTCCTGGTGCCGCCTTAGTCGATAGAGCGGAACATAAGGCAGCAAAACACAGGAGTCGGGCAAACCCAACATTTTACCAAAGACATGATTCGGAGGTGATGCATATAAGGGCAAACTCGCGACGCGGAACACTCCCTAAGGTGTTCGGTCTTTATGGTGGGCCTAAACAGTGCCCTTTGTAAGAAGCCCCTGGTGTCCAGGTACGTGCATTATTCTCACGTGGCCACATGCCAAGACATCAGCATCCTTCTCAATTGTACTGAGAATCCGAGGGATGTGTATCAACAAGAGACAGTAAAAAAGGTTGACGCATGGTCTTAATCTAAAAAGAATCCTTGGAACGGGTCCCTGCTGCACGTCTGTGCATGTGTCTCCGTTGTGCCGTATCCTGGATGGGTGTAGCACAATGGTCATCTGTAAAAGAGAGGAACTTAGGTGAAAAGTTGTCATGCAAAAAGGTAGGTTTAAAGAAACCATGTTCAATTCAAGATGAGTAAAAATTGCCATTTGTCTGCGCGCATTGAGCCCCTTGTATTTGTAATAGGGGTGTGGCCATCAAACCTGTATGAATTAAATATAGCTGCGCTGGACTCGTATAACCTTGTCCGTGGTCTTGACGACCTATCGAATGCTTTAGTTGGTGAGGCCGTTTTAGTGTGCGGCTGCCAAGGCCGCCAGACTCTCTTCGGCACGCAGGGATCGCTCAATATTTCCATTTACTGTAATGATGCCACGTGGACTGGGCATCTTAAGAGTGAGGGAAGCGTAATGCGGTATTGCATTAAAGCGAGTGAAAGCTCCGCGTCCAAGTAGTGCTTGATGGCCACTTTGGAATGGCGCAATGTGGAAGGTTAAATTTTTGCTACGGAAGTTATCGGGGAAGCCGAATATAACCTCTAGTAGCAGGGAGCCCGTGCAATGAGCCCCTGGGCCTGGCGTTACAACTTTAAAGGTAGTATTGCTGTGGCAAATTTTCGTTGGGTCTATCCCCATTTTGCGGACTGTGTCCTGATATATCAGGTTTAGACTGCTGCCACCGTCCATCAGGACTCGTGTGAAGTGGTATCCGTCAATTATTGGATCTAATACCAAGGCAGCCCATCTTGCGTGCCGGATACTTGCCGAGTAATCCTGATGGTCGAAGGTGATCGGTTGAGACGGCCAGTGGCAGAACTCCGCGGTGATAGGCCCTTGGGCATATTTATCTAGGAGTGCCGCTTTGTTTCTCCCCTTTATCACGTGTAACACGTTTACTATATTGACTTCTGGTGGAAATTTCTTCTGTTCCCCAGTGCTTTGCTTGCGAGGCTCATCCTCGTCTTCGCTTGGTGTATCTTGCCCCTTGTGTTCGGCGTTGAGCTTGCCGGACTGCTTGAAGACCCAACATTCTCTGTGGGTACGATTTGCAGGTTTATCGGGGGTCCTATGGATCTGACATATTTGGTCCAGAATTTTGTTTAGGCTAGACAGTTCATCTCTGGCGCCTTTAGAGGACGGCTTTTGCTAACCTGGCCGAGAGCTTCTAAATCGGCGTTTACCGCCGTGCTCTTTGGGATGTCTTCTTTATTCCAGCGCTTATTATTTTTGTTGCGTCGTGATTTCCCGTTTCCATCTCGAACTTCGGATGTACTCGGCTCGCTGGTGCTGCATCGAGCTAGCCAGCTGTCCTCGCCCGCGCAAAAGCGGGTCATGAGGCTTGTTAATGCTGCCATTGTTCTCGGCTTTTCTTGGCCGAGGTGTCTGGCAAGCCATTCGTCTTGGACGCTGTGCTTAAAAGCTGCCAAGGCTTCGGCGTCCAGATAGTCGACTATTTGGTTCTTTTTAGTAAGAAACATGTTCCAAAGCTTTCGGGTTGACTCTCCGGGCTGTTGAGTTATATGACTCAAATCGTCCGCATCCGGAGGTCGGACATAAGTCCCTTGTAAATTTGCCCGAAAAGCGTCTTAGAGCTCTTCCCAGCTTCCAATGGAGCTTTTGGGGAGGCTTTTAAGCCGGTGCCGAGCTGGCCCTTTTAGCTTGAGGGGTAAGTGCTTGATGGCATGGAGATCATCTCCTCGAGCCATATGGATATGGAGGATATAGTCCTCAATCCAGACCCCCAGGGTCTGTTGTTCCGTCGTATGCCTCTATGTGTACGGGTTTGAATCCCTCTGGAAATTCGTGGTACATCACTTCGTCAGTGAAACATAGGGGGTGTGCGGCACCCCTGTATCTGGGTGTATCATGATGTTCAGATGTTTGTTGTGTTGCATCGTATGCTGGAGCGCGCTTGCGTGGTCCATAGATGGATCTGGTTGTGCCGTCCTTTTGATGCGAGCCCTCGTGTGGATCGCGTATTGGCTTATGTGCGGCGTTGTTTGTCGCTCTATGTTGGCCGTGAGGTCGACTATCCGGCCAGATGGCTGTTTTATTTTTTGGTTGCGGGGGATCTAAGGCCTCCTCATGGAATTCAGGTAGCAACTTCCACTTCGGGTAGCTCTTGCTTTGGCGATTACCACCATACTTCGCTGCTGTGTTGAGTACTTTACTCCATCTGATTCTGAGTGTGTCTTGCGCAACCTTGAGCCTCTGCGTCTGCTTTTTTAGACTCCTCGCGGTGGCAACAAGCCTTTGATGGGCATTCTGTTGCTCCGGGTGTCTGTCTGGTGTGATGTTGTCCGGACTATTATCTTTGACAGAGTCGGGTTGTTCGGTTTGATTCTCCGTGTTGCCGTGGTCCGGCGATGGTTCACCCTGCTCTAACGCTGGGTCTATATGATCATTGTTTCTGCCGAGGCAGGATTTGGAGCGGCGCTTACGCCGCCGCTTTGACTACTTCTCGAGGGGACAACCCTTCGTTGCGTCCTTCCATTCCTCGTCATCGTTTTATTTTGGTGTGTCCACCATGTATACGTCATGTGATGAAGTGGGAGCCCAATGCCCTGTGGGCAGTGGTTCCTGTTCGTCTCCTGCATCGTCGTCCATACCGTCAGTGTCTTCAGAGTCGAAGTCGAGCATGTCGGTTAAGTCATCGACAGTGGCTACTAAGTGGGTGGTGGGTGGGCGGCGAAGTTCTTCGTCATCCGCATCCTGATCTTGCCGGACATAGTTCGGCTAGGATCCTCCTGACAAGGAGAGAGACCTTAATGAGTTCAGTATGTCGCCGAAGGGCGAGTGCTGAAAAATATCCGCAGAGGTAAACTCCATGATCGGCGCCCAATCGGATTCGATAGGAACGGGCGCAAGCGGTTCGGAGTCCATGGCCGAAGAAGGATCCGACAGTTTAGCAACATGGCTCTTGTGAAGGGTAAGGTCGATCCTCGGCTCGATCGCCGCTGGGAGTGCGGCCTCCGTGGTGGGGTCTATCCCTCCATCCTCAGATGGCGCGATAGGTTCCGAATTGAGGGTTGGAGCACTTGTCAGTGCGATCTCCTGAACATTGTCCAACGGCAGAGCTAAATCATGCTCATCAAGAACGTGCGGTGCACTCGGCAGGGGCTCGAATCCGTCGAAGATCAAGTCTCCGCGGACATCGGCCGTGTAGTTTAAGTTTCCATATCTAACCTGATGGCCAGGGGCGTAATTTTCGATCTGCTCTAGATGGTCAAGCGAGTTGGCCCGCAGTGCGAAGCCGCTGAATACAAAGATTTGTCCGGGGAGAAAAGTCTCACCCTGGACTGTAGCGCTACCGATGATGAAAGGAGCCATCAAGCCTAACGGTGACGACACAGAGTAACTCTCAATGAAAGCACCAATGTCGGTGTCAAAACCGGCAGATCTCGGGTAGGGGGTCCCGAACTGTGCGTCTAAGGCGGATGGTAACCGGAGGCAGGGGACACGATGTTTTACCCAGGTTCGGGACCTCTTGATGGAGGTAAAACCCTACGTCCTGCTTGATTTATTCTTGATGATATGGGTATTACAAGAGTTGATCTACCACGAGATCCGAGAGGCTAAACCCTAGAAGCTAGCCTATGGTATGATTGTTGTTGTCCTACGGACTAAACCTTCCAGTTTATATAGACACCGGAGAGGGTTAGGGTTACACAAGGTCGGTTACAAAGGAGGAAATATCCATATCCGTATTGCCTAGCTTGCCTTCCACGCCAAGTAGAGTCCCATCCGGACACGAGATGAAGTCTTCAATCTTGTATCTTCATAGTCCAATAGTCCGGCCAAAGTACATAGTCCCGCTGTTCGGAGACCCCCTAATCCAGGACTCCCTCAACAGGCTTCTCCATAAGTCTGTATAAACCCAAACACTTTGATCATTTCATCAAAGCGAATGTTCCAACTCCGAGATGCTTGCACCAGCCCATAGATGGAGTGCTGGAGCTTGCATACCTTGTCATTATTCTTAGGATCAACAAAACCTTCTGGCAGCATCATATACAATTCTTCCTTAAAGAAACCGTTAAGGAATGTAGTTTTGACGTCCATTTGCCATATCTCATAATCATATAATGCCGCAATTGCTAACATGATTCGGACGGACTTCCGCTTCGCTACAGGTGAGAAGGTCTCATTGTGGTCAACTCCTTGAACTTGTCGATAACCCTTAGCGACAATCCGAGCCTTACAGACGGTCGCATTACCATCCGCGTCAGTCTTCTTCTTAAAGATCCACTTATTCTCTATGGAATGCCAATCATCGGGCAAGTCCACCAAAGTCCATACTTCGTTCTCATACATGGATCCTATCTCGGATTTCATAGCTTCAAGCCAATTGCTGGAATATGGGCCTACCATTGCTTCTTCATAGTTCGAAGGTTCACCGCTGTCTAACAACATGATTTCTAGGACAGGGTTGTCGTACCACTCTGGTGCGGAACGTGTCTCATGGACCTATGAAGTTCGGTAGCAACTTGATCCTAAGTTTCATGATCATCATCATTAACGTCCTCTCTAGTCGTTGCAGGCACCACAAAAACATTTTCTTGTGTTGCGCTACACTCTGGTTCAAGAGGGGGTAACTCATCAAGTTCTACTTTCCTCCAACTTACTTCTTTTGAGAGAAACTCTTTCTCCAGAAAGGATCCATTCTTGGCAACAAAGATCTTGCCTTCGGATCTGAGGTAGATGGTATACCCAATAGTTTCCTTAGGGTATCCTATGAAGACGCACTTTTCTGATCTGGGTTCGAGCTTTTTAGGTTGAAGTTTCTTGACATAAGCATCGCATCCCCAAACTTTTGGAAACGACAGCTTAGGTTTCTTCCCAAACCATAATTCATATGTCGTCGTCTCAATGGATTTAGACAGTGCCCTATTTAAAGTGAATGCGACAGTCTCTAAAGCATAACCGCAAAATGATAGTGGTAGATCAGTAAGAGACATCATAGATCGCACCATATCCAATGGAGTGTGATTATGACGTTCGGACACACCATTATGCCGAGGTGTTCCAGGCGGCGTGAGTTGTGAAACAATTCCACATTTCCTTAAGTGTGTGCCAAACTCGTGACTCAAATATTCTCCTCCATGATCTGATCGTAAGAACTTTATTTCCCTGTCACGTTGATTCTCTACCTTGCTCTGAAATTCCTAGAACTTTTCAAAGGTCTCAGACTTGTGTTTCATTAGGTAGAGATACCCATATCTACTTAAGTCATCAGTGAGGGTGAGAACATAACGACAAACACCGCGAGCCTCAACGCTCATTGGACCGCATACATCAGTATGTATTATTTCCAACAAGTTGCTTGCTCGCTCCATTGTTCCGGAGAATGGAATCTTGGTCATTTTGCCCATGAGGCATGGTTCGCACATGTCAAATGATTCATAATCAAGAGACTACAAAAGTCCATCTGCATGGAGTTTATTCATGCGTTTGACACCAATATGACCAAGGCGGCAGTTCCACAAGTATGTGGTACTATCATTATCAACCTTGCATCTCTTGGCATTCACACTATGAATATGTGTAACATCACATTCGAGATTCAATAAAAATAAACCATTGACTAGCGGGGCATGACCATAAAACATATCTCTCATATAAATAGAACAACCATTATTCTCGGATTTAAATGAGTAGCCATCTCGCATCAAATAAGATCCTGATACAATGTTCATGCCCAAAGCTGGTACTAAATAACAATTATTGTGGTTTAAAACTAATCCCCAAGGTAGATGTAGAGGTAGCGTGCCGACGGCGATCACATTGACCTTGGAACCATTCCCGACACGCATCATCACCTCGTCCTTCGCCAGTCTCCGCTTATTTCGCAACTCCTGTTTTGAGTTACAAATGTGAGCATCCGCACCGGTATCAAATGCCCAGTAGCTACTACGAGCGCTGGTAAGGTACACATCAATAACATGTATATCATATATACCTTTGGCATTGCCGCCCTTCTTATTTGCTAAGTACTTGGGGCAGTTCCGCTTCCAGTGACCATTTCCCTTGCAATAAAAGCACTCAGTCTCGAGCTTGGGTCCATTCTTTGGCTTCTTCTCGGCAACTGATTTACCGGGCGCGGCGACTCCCTTGTCGTCCTTCTTGAAGTTCTTCTTACCCTTGCCTTTCTTGAAACTAGTGGTCTTATTCGCCATCAACACTTGATGTTCCTTTTTGATCTCCACCTCCGCTGATTTTAGCATTAAATATAACTCAGGAATGGACTTCTCCATCCCTTTCATATTGTAGTTCATCACAAAGCTCTTGTAGCTAGGTGGAAGCGAATGGAGGATTCTGTCAATGACCGAGTCATCTGGAAGATTAACTCCCAGCTGAGACAAGCGGTTGTGCAACCCAGACATTTTGAGTATATGCTCGCTGATAGAACTGTTTTCCTCCATCTTACAACTGTAGAACTTGTCAGAGACTTCATATCTCTCGACCCGGGCATGAGCTTGGAAAACCATTTTTAGCTCCTAGAACATCTCATATGCTCTGTGTTTCTCATAACACTTTTGGAGCCCCGATGCTAAGCTGTAAAGCATGCCGCACTGAACCAGGGAGTAATCATCACTACGTGACTGCCAGGCATTCATAACATCTTGAGTTGCTGGGAAAATGGGTGTGTCACCTAGTGGTGCTTCAAGGGCATATGCTTTCTTGGCAGCTATGAGGATGATCCTCAAGTTACGGACCCAGTCCGTATAGTTGCTTCCATCGTCTTTCATGTTGGTTTTCTCTAGGAATGTGTTGAAGTTGAGGGAAACATTAGCGTGGGCCATTGGATCTACAGGATAGATTGTAAAGACAACTTTAGACTAAGTTCATGATAATTAAGTTCATTTAATCAAATTATTTAATGAACTCCCACTTAGATAGACATCCCTCTAGTCATCTAAGTGATACATGATCTGAATCGACTAGGCCATGTCTGATCATCACGTGAGATGGACTAGTCATCAACGGTGAACATCTCCATGTTGATCGCATCTACCATATGACTCATGTTCGACCTTTCGGTCTCTTGTGTTTCGAGGCCATGTTTGTACATGCTAGGCTCGTCAAGTCAACCTAAGTGTTTAGCATGTGTAAATCTGGCTTACACTCGTTGTATGCGAACGTTAGAATCTATCACACCCGATCATCATGTGGTGCTTCAAAACAACGAACCTTCGCAACGGTGCACATTTAGGGGGAACAAATTTCTTGAAATTTTAGTGAGGGATCATCTTATTTATGCTACCATCGTTCAAAGCAAACAAGATGTAAACATGATAAACATCACATCAAATCATAAAGTGACATGATATGGCCAATATCATCTTGCGCTTTTGATCTCCAACTTCAAGGCACGGAATGATCACCATCATCACTGGCATGACGCCATGATCTCCATCATCGTGACTTCATGAGGTTGTCTCGCCAACTATTACTTCTACTACTATGGCTAACGGTTAGCAATAAAGTAAAGTAATTACATGGTGTTTATATATTGACTCGTAGGTCATACAATAAATTAAGACAACTCCTATGGCTCCTGCCGGTTGTCATACTCATCGACATGCAAGTCGTGATTCCTATTACAAGAACATGATCAATCTCATACATCACATATATAATTCATCACATCCTTTTGGCTATGTCACATCACATAACATACCCTGCAAAAACAAGTTAGACGTCCTCTAATTGTTGTTGCATGTTTTACGTGGCTGCTATGGGTTTCTAGCAAGAACGTTTCTTACCTATGCAAAAGCAACAACGGTGATATTCCAATTGCTATTTACCCTTCATAAGGACCCTCTTCATCGAATCTGATCCGACTAAAGTGGGAGAGACAGAGACCCGCTAGCCACCTTATGCATCAAGTGCATGTCAGTCAATGGAACCTGTCTCACGTAAGCGTACATGTAAGGTCGGTCCGGGTCGGTTCATCCCACAATGCCGCTGAATCAAGATAATACTAGTAACGGTAACCAAATTGACCAAATCATCACCCACAACTACTTTGTGTTCTACTCGTGCATAGAATCAACGCATAGACCTAGCTCATGATGCCACCGTTGGGGAACGTAGAAATAATTCTAAAATTTCCTACCTGTCACCAAGATCAATCTAGGAGATGCTAGCAACGAGTAAAAGGGAGTGCATCTTCATACCCTTGAAGATCTCTAAGCGGAAGCATTACAAGAACGCGGTTGATGGAGTCGTACTCGCGGAGATTCAAATCGCGGAAGATCCGATCCAAGCACCGAACGGACGGCGCCTCCACGTTCAACACACGTACAGCCCGGGGACGTATCCTCCTTCTTGATCTAGGAAGGGGAGAGGAGAAGTTGAGGGAGAGCTCCGGCAGCATGACGGCGTGGTGATGGATCTTGTGGTTCTCAGGCAGGGCTTTGCCAAGCACTACGGAGGAAGAGGAGGAGTTAGAAGGGGGAGGTCTGCGCCAGGGGAAGGGTGCGGCTGCCCTCCCACCCCCTCACTAGTTATAGGGGGAAGGGAAGAGGGGGCAACCCCCACCCCCAGATGCATCTAGTGGGGGCGGCGGCCAAGGGGGGGAGACTTGCCCCCCAAGAAGGTGGGAGGCCCCCCAGCCCTTTGGGTTTCCAACCCTAGGTACCTTGGGCCCTTGGGGGCTGCACCAGCCCACTAGGGGGCTGGTTCCCACCCATATTCAGCCCACTTGACCCCCAGGGTAGGTGGCCCCACCCGATGGACCCCCGGACCCCTGAAACCTTCTGGTGAGTCAAACTGGACTTCCCATATATAAATCTTCACCTCCAGACCATTCCGGAACTCCTCGTGACGTCCAGGATCTCATCCGAGACTCCGAACAACTTTCGGTAAACACATACAATTCCCATTACAACTCTAGCGTCACCAGACCTTAAGTGTGTAGACCCTACGGGTTCGGGAACCATGCAGACATGACCGAGACATCTCTCTGGCCAATCACCAATAGCGGGATCTGGATACCCATATTGGCTCCCACATGTTCCACGATGATCTCATCGGATGAACCACAATGTCGGGGATTCAATCTATCCCGTATACAAATCCCTTTGTCTATCGGTATGTTACTTGCCCGAGATTCGATCATCGGTATCCCCATAGCTTGTTCAATCTCGTTACCGGCAAGTCTCTTTACTCGTTCCGTAACGCATGATCTCGTGGTTAACTCCTTAGTCACATTGAGCTCATTATGATGATGCATTACCGAGTGGGCCCAGAGATACCTCTCCGTCATACGTTGTGACAAATCCCAGTCTCGATTCGTGCCAACCCAACAGATATTTTTGGAGATACCTGTAGTGCACCTTTATAATCACCCAGTTACGTTGTGACGTTTGATACACCCAAAGCACTCCTATGGTATTCGGGAGTTGCACAATCTCATGGTCTAAGGAAATGATACTTGACATTAGAAAATCTCTAGTAAACGAACTACATGATCTTATGCTATGCTTAGGATTGGGTCTTGTCCATCACATCATTCTCCTAACGATGTGATCCTGTTATCAATGACATCCAATGTCCATGGTTAGGAAACCATAACCATCTATTGATCAACTAGAGGCTCACTAGGGATATGTTGTGGTCTATGTATTCACACATGTATTACGGTTTCCGGTTAATACAATTATAGCATGAACAATAGACAATTATCATGAACAAGGAAATATAATAATAACCATTTTATTATTGCCTCTAGGGCATATTTCCAACACACAGCTGGGTGAGCTCGATGAACCCTTTGCTGCCAAACACACATTGAAGTAAATATGGCTTACCCACGATAATTTGCTCCACTTGTTGGAGCACATCGTGGTCGGCCGTGGTGTGGGTGTCGAGTTTAGAGTGTGCAAGCCGGAGCTTCTTGAGCTCCTTGTTCGCCTTATCCTTCTTGGCCTAAAGGGCATTGCACGCTTCGTAGACGCCCTTCTGGGTCTCCTCCACCTCCACGACACGTGCCTGGTCATTTCCCCTAGCCACCTTTTCGGTGGCTAGGTCCTTCTCCGCCTTGGCGGCCGCAATCTTTTGTTGCTAGGCCTCCTGTCGAGCTTTCATAAGCTCGGCCTTGATCCCCTCAAGCTCGTACAAAGCCACTGTCATTCAAACAATTAGGCATTAGCTTCTATTGCACCAAGTTATCCTCACGGAAAGTAAATTTGACAAATCTCTCTCCATCCTACCTTGAGATTGCTCGATCTGATTTTTCATCAAATCAAGGTCCGTCTCGGACCTATCGAGCTTTTGTTTCATCTCTGTGATCTCCTCGGAGGTGGAGCTCGGAGCCGAGGTAGAAACCTGCTAACAAGCACTTTAAAATTAGCCACTGTACCAGGTATCAAAATTTCAAGTATGCATGCCAAAGCCTTGGGGGCTACTCATTTGTAAGCTTGTGGTATATTTCTTTGATCCCAAAGCTATTTTCTCAAAACTATCCTTGGGCTCGAGGGCTACTCACTTTCTACACTATCTAAGTAATATGCCACAATATAAGCAAAAAAGTCCTCAGATACATACACAGACTTGCAAATATATCCAAGCAGGGAGGTTATTCTTAATGTAATGCAGAAGAATCCATCAAAGCTCATAACAAGGCCCTTGAAGACCTCATGGATTCTAGCCTCTATGGACCGGAAGCCTTGCAGCGCTGGGTTGATCAACATGTGGTGCTCTTCTTTAAGGGAGGAGCCCATTAGGGCACCTTCATCTCTTCGGTCCACTCCAGACTAGCTTGCCTTGAGGCGGAAGATAGGGGTGGCAAATCCTCGAGACCCAACACCGAGGTGCCAAGTACGAGGGTATGAAGCCACAGAGTTGGCGCCGGAGCTGACTTTGTATGGGCCAATGTCTGGCCCTGCCCTTCCTTGAGGACCTCGGAGACCCCGTCCCCTTGGCTCTATGAGGCCGAGGTCTCAACCTCGGCCATGACGATCGGTTCTGCGACCCCTGTTCTGTTGTCCCGGGGAGCCAAATTGGATGTCGCCTCCCCCAGCCCCTCCAGAGCAGGAGGAGGAGTGGCGGGATCCAGTGTCTCGCTGGCGGACAGAAGCCCACTCGAGGTGTTTCCGCTGAGGTCCACCTTCGATAGATTGAAAGAAAATTACTCGTGTGAGTTCTACCTCAATGGAAAGGAAAACCACACACAGAGACGATGATATACCTCCAGGGCGCGTGCTTCTCCCTTCCCAGCTCGAAGTGGTTGTCGTCTGACTCATCGGAGAAGGTGATGTTCTCCGGCAGAGTAGGCTTGCCTACGGGTCCGACAGGGACCTTGCACGCCCTTTTCTGGCCTTTTGGACATGCCTCGGCCTTAGTGTCCTCGAACGCCTCCCTCTTCCCCTTGAGGGAAGGGTTCTCTACCTCCTTGACCTCCTCGACATTGTCTTCGTGGGTGGAGGAGGCATGGGTATCCTCAGACCGAGTGATCGAGGTCTCTCAAGTCTGAAGACCCGTCCTACCCTTCTGGGGCTTTGATCCCTTAGGGATCACCACATGCCTCCCCTCGACCAGGAGGGCCGTAAGCAGGCGGGTCCTCTCCCCCTCTAGCACTGGCGCCGGGCACAACATCTGCTACGCCTTGGTGATCCACTTCTACAAGCATAAACTGATCAATTAGCTGAGATCTACATCATAGAATATGAAGCTGTGTATGAGAAGATTACCTCGGGGGCGTCGTGGCTGGCTTCGAAGCCGAGATCTCTCCCTTCCGAGGGAAATTCATCCTTGGACGGCTTGAACAGCCGGTTCCACATCCCAGACAAGGTAGAGCGGAAAAAGTGGTGAATGGGCGGCATGTGTTCAGGCTTGTGTGCCCACATTGGATTGGCCCGAAGTTAAAGTGGGAGGATAAGGTGGTGGAGCATGACGTTCACCATGTGTGCCAGCTAGCGGTCTTTCTGATCGGACCACCACATGATCCTTTTGATCAGCACCTCCACCTCCCCCGGGCTCCCCTAGGTGATCCCCTTCTTTGCCCAAGGCACGAGCTTCCTTGGAGGCCCAACCGGGAATGCCGGGACTTCGGCCTAGCCTGCAGCGAGTAGCTCAGGGATGTAAAACCACTCATGTTGCCACTCTTTGAAGGTCTCTATGAACCAGCTCACCTTCTAATTCTTGCTGATCATGGCACCTCCACACTCTACCAGATCGGAGCCGCTAGACTTTGGCTTGACGCCGAAGATCTTCAGCCATAGGCCGAAGTGCGACTCGATGTGGATGAAGGCCTCGCTGGCCGTGATGAAGGAAGGCGAGGTGGAGGATGGAGTTCGGGGATTCTTCGGGATATAACCCTGCATTATAACCTGCCCTGGAAGGGCCAGTTTAGGCCGTTGACGACTCCCTAAGCCAGGCTTTGGACAAGCCTGAGGCCATAAGACACAAGGCCAGTGGGGCGGGTTACAAGATGGGCTGGCTTAAGGCCCGGATCCAAAAGACGGCCCAGAGGCGTAAGCCGCCATATGATGACTGGTCTTATAAAGCAAGGGGATTTAGAATAATAAGCAAAAAAACTGGCACTAGGCACTATGTCAATAGGTTAGTCCCAAAAATGATATAAATTTGCTATAAAATGAATATAAAACATCCAAGAATGATAATAGAACAGCATGGAACAATCAAAAATTATAGATATGTTGGAGATGTATCAGCATCCCCATGCTTAATTCCTACTCGTCCTCGAGTAGGTAAATGATAAAAGTAGATTTTTTGATGTGGAATGCTGCCTAACATGTTCATCACATATTATTTTATTTTGTAGCAATGACATTTGGACTTTTAGATGATTCAAAGTAATAGCCTATAATTTACATGAAGACATCAATACTCAAGCATATCAACAAGCAACCATGTCTTCCAAAATATCAACACTAAAGGAAGTTATCCCAAGCCCATTATGCTCAATCATTGATCCATTCATGAAAAACACTCGAACATTAGCTACATCGAATGCACAAGTATGATCATAGTGCTCCCTAGTTGGTGCTTTATAAGCAAAGATGGAGACTCAAATAAAAATAAAAATTGTATAAAAGTAAATAGATAGGCCCTTCACAGAGGGAAGCAGAGATTTGTAGAGGTGCCATAGGTCAAAGCTTAAATTGAGAGATAAAAAATATATTTTTAGAGGCATACTTTTCCCGTTCAATGAAAATGACAGAGAATTCCCAATACTTTGCATGCTAGATACATCATAAGCGGTTACCAAACATAAAATATTTTTTTCCTTTTTCCACCATTCTTTCACAATCCATGACTAGCCGTATCCACAGGTGCCTTCCATACCAACACTTTCTGAGGAATTTATTATTGACAACATAAAGTAAATTTCTTTTTCATTTGGGGAGTGGGCATCCCTATTACCGCCACACTCTCGTGCAATGACAAGTGGATAAACACTCATCTTGAGAATAACGCATCTAGAATGGAAAAATATTGGCCACTCCCTACCGCTTCATGAGCGGTACGTGCACACAAAAAGTAATTCATTTTGAAAATTAGAGTTGGCACACAAATTTACTTGGAACAGCATGAAAATACTGCATATAGGTAGGTATGATGGACTCATTGGCACAACTTGGTTTTAAGGATTTTGGATGCACAAGTAATATTCCCACTTAGTACAAGGAAAGGCTAGCAAATAGATTGAGAAGCATCCAACCAAGAAACGAAAATGATTATAAACGAGCATTAAGCATAATTAACAACGAATAATGCACCACAAGTAGGATGTAATTGCATTGCATAATTGTTGATTTCTTGCTTGCATAAGGAATCACAAACCTTAACACCAATATTCCTCCTAAAGGATGATTCCTCACCAACATGGCTCACATATTACTATCATCATATCTCAAAACTATTGCAAGGAATCAAGTTTATAATATCCAATGATCTTCATGAAAGTTTTTATTATATCCCCCTTGGATATCTATCACTTTGGGACTAATTTCATATATTACCATTGCTTATAACAAGCTCTCAAATAAATTTAAGTGAAGCATGAGAGAATTTCTTCAAAATTTTACTAACTCTCAAATTGATCTAAGTGAAGCAAGAGAGTATTTCTTCAAAAATTAAAGCACCACCTTGCTCAAAAAGATATAAGTGAAGCACTAGAGCAATTCCATAGCTCAAAACATTTAAGTGAAGCACAAAGAGCATTTCTAACAAATCATAGCATCATTATGGCTCTCTCAAATAGGTGTGTCCAACAAGGATGATTGTGGCAAACCAAAAATCAAAGCAAGCAAACACTCATATAATACAAGACGCTCCAAGCAAAACTCATGATATGTGACAAATAAAAATATAGTTCCAAGTAAAATTACTGATGGTCGTTAGAAGAAAAGAGGGGATGCCTTCTAGGGCATCCCCAGGCTTCTTGGGGTGAATGGGCATCCCCAAGCTTAGGCTCTTTCCACTCCTTATTCCTTCATCCATCGTGATCTCACCCAAAACTGGAAAACTTCAATCACACAATACTCAACAAAACATTTGTGAGATCCGTTAGTGTAATAAGACAAATCACCACTTTAAGTACTGTTGTAAACCCATTCATATTTTATTATTGAATTATACCTGTAGTATTCTAAATTTACCATGGCTTATACCACCAGATATACTCCATAGATTCATCAAAATAAGCACACAATGCAATGAAAACAGAATCCGTCAAAAACTGAACAGCCTGTAATAATCTGGACATTGGCCATACTTCTGTAACTCAAAAAATTCTAAAAAAGGAAAATGTAGACAATTTGTATATCAATCTTGTGTAAAAAATTTAGAATTTTATCTCGCTTCTATGATTTTTAACAATTACGCTACCGCGAGCAAAAGTTTCTATTTTCCAACAAGATCAAATCAACTATCACCCAACATGATCCTAATGGCTTTACTTGGCACAAACACTAATTAGAACATAAAACACAATCATAACAATAGCATAATTGTGTCAACACACAAAAACATAATGAAAAAGAGAAAAAAAATATTTTATTCATTGGGTTGCCTCCCAACAAGCGCTTTTGCTTAAAGCCTTTAGCTAGGCATTGATAATTTTAATGATGCTCACATGAAAGACAAAAAAATGAAGCACAAAGAGAGCATCATATAGCATGTGAAGAACAAGTTTTAGTCTAACATACTTCCTATGCATAGGCATTTTATAGTGAATTTTTTATCAAGACAAGCAATTTCTAGCATAAGCAAATAGGAAGAAGGAAGCATTAGTAATTTCAACACAAAGAGAGGTGATTTAGTAACATCAAAATTTCTACAACCATACTTTCCTCTATCATAATAAATACATGTAGGATCATAATGAAATTCAACAATATATATCATATAAAATTTTCTCTCCATGATCCACATGCATAAAAGTTTTACATTCTTCCAAAGTAGAGGGATTAATATCAACTAAAGTCATGACCTCTCCAAACCCACTTTTATCAAAAAATTCATAAGATTGAACACTCTCCAAATGCGTGAGATTATTTTTACTTAAAGTTGACACTCTTCCAAACCCACTTTCAATATTATCGGAAGCATATTCATCATGAGGTTTGAATAAATTTTCAAGATCATAAGAATCATTATCACCCCAATCATGATCATTGCAATAACTAGTGGATATAGCAATATTAGCATCCCCGAGCTTGGGGTTTTGCATATTATTAGCACAACTGACATTAATAGAATTTATAATGACATCATTGCATCATGCATTTCATCCAAGGAGCTATCATGAATAACTTTATAAATTTCTTCTTTTAACACTTCATCACAATTTTTAGATTCATGAATCTCAAGAAAAATTTCATAAAGATAATCTAGTGAACTCAGTTCACTAGCAATTGGTTCATCATAATTGGATCTTTTGAAAATATTAGCCTATGGATGAGGACCCATATCAATAGATTTTTAGCAAGCGAAGATCCAAGCAAATAGAAGACACATGGCAACTCAAGCAAAGAGGCAAACGGAAATTATTTTTGTATTTTTGCAAAAATGTTTAAGAAGTGGGGGAGATGAAAATGAGAGTCAAATGGCAAAAAAATTAAATTGCAAGGAGATGAGATTTGTGATTGGATATCTGGTAGATGTTGATGATGTCTCCCCGGCAAAGGCGCCAGAAATTCTTCCTGATTGCTTGTATCTGCATTGGTATTTCCCCGAAGACGAGAGGATGATGCAACACAACCATGGTAAGTATTTCCCTCAGTTATAAAACCAAGGTTATCAATCCAGTAGGAGAACCAAGCAGCACTTTGTAAACAATACCTGCACACAAATAACAAATACTTGCAACCCAATGCATAAGAGGGGTTGTCAATCCCTCCTCGGTATTGAGATAGATGAAATTGTATGAGATTGGATAAATAGATCTAGCAAAACACAAAATAAAGGAAATAAAAGAAAATGTGCAACAAGGTATTTTTGGGTTTTTGGAATAACATATTTGAAAACAATATGATAGAAAATAGACCCGGGGGCCATAGATTTCACTAGTGGCTTCTCTCGAGAAAATAGCATACAGTGGGTAAACAAATTACTGTTGGGCAATTGATAGAAGAGCAAATAATTATGACGATATCCAAGGCAATGATCATGTATATAGGCATCACGTCCAAGATTAGTAGACCAACTTTTGCCTGCATCTACTACTATTACTCCACACATCAACTGCTATCCAGCATGCATCTAGTGTATTAAGTTCATGGAGAAATGGAGTAATGCAATAACAATGATGACATGATGTAGACAAGATCTATACATGTAGGAATATACCCCATATTTTTATCCTTAATGGCAGCGACACATGCGTGTCATGTCTCCTTCTATCACTGAGAATAAGCACCGCGAGATCGAACCCATCACAAAGCACCTCTTCCCATTGCAAGAAAAACCAATCTAGTTGACCAAACCAAAACAAAGTTTCAGAAAAAAAATACGAGGCTATAAAGATCATGCATATAAGAGTTCAACGAAGACTCAAATAATACTCACGGATAGATCTGATCATAAACCCACCATTCATCGGATCCCAACAAACACACCGCAAAAAGTCATTAAATCAAATAGATCTCCAAGAATAGCAAGGAGAACATTGTATTGAGAATCAAAGAGAGAGAACAAGCCATCTAGCTACTTCCTACAGACCCATAGGTTTGTGGTAAACTACTCACGCATCACCGGAGGAGCACCAATGAGGATGATGAACCCCTCCGTGATCGTTTCCCCCTTCGGCAAGGTGCTGGAATAGGGCTCTAGATTGGATCTCGTGGTTCTAGAACTTGCGGCAGCTAGAATTATTTTCTGTCAACTCCACTAGGGTTTCTGGTATATTTGAGTATGTATAGAGCTGAGAGGCAATGGAGAGGACACCCATGGGCCCCACTACCCACCAGGGCACGCCAGAGGCCTCTAGCGAGTGCTGGTGCCTTGTGGGCCCCACAAGCCTCTAATCCTGCACTTCTTCGGCTCCCAAGTTGTCTTCTATGTAGAAAAAATCTCCAAAAAGTTTCGCTATGTTTGGAATCCGTTTAATATGGATATTCTGCAATGTAAAAAACAACCAAAAAAGCAACTGGCACTAGGCACTATGTCAATAGGTTAGTCCCAAAAAATGATATAAAGTTGCTATAAAATGAATATAAAACATCCAGAATGATAATAAAACATCATAGAACAATAAAAATTATAGATACGTTGGAGACATATCAGACGGTGATGTGTTGGATGAGATTTATCATGTAATCGAGTTAGTTTTGGTAGGGCTTGATGCCAAGTATCCACTATCTTCTGAGATTGATGTTGCAATAACTTTGCTATGCTTAATGCTTTTCACTAGGGCCCGAGTGCCATGATTTCAAATCTGAACCTATTATGTTTTCATGAATATATTTGAGTTCTTGATCCTATCTTGCAAGTTATATGCACCTATTACGAGTTATGATCCACATACCCCAAGGTGACAATAATTGGGATTCTTTCCGGTGATTACTGTAGTTTGATGAGTTCATGTATTCACTAGTGCTAATGCTTTCTTTCGGTTCTCTATTAAAAGTTGGCCTTAATATCCCTTAGTTTCCTTATGGACCCCACTGCCACAGGAGGGTAGGACAAAAGGTGTCATGCAAGTTCTTTTCCATAAGCATGTATGACTATATACGGAATACATGCCTACATTACATTGATGAATTGGAGCTCGCTCTATGTTGCTCTAGGTTATAATTGCTGCATGATGAATATCATCCAACACAATTATCATCACCGATCCAATGCCTACGAGCTTTTCACATATTGATCTTTGCTAAGTTACTTTTGTCATTGTTGCTGTTACAATCACTACAAAATTGTTGATGTTCCTATTGCAACTGTTACCATTACTATCATACTACTTTGCTACTAAATACTTGGTTGCAGATATTAAGTCTATCAGGTGTGGTTGAATTGACAACTCAACTGCTAATACTTGTGAATATGGTTTGGCCCCCCTTGTGTCGAATCAATAATTTGGGTTGAATACTCTACCCTCGAAAACTGTTGCGATCCCCTATACTTGTGGGTTATCAGGGTCCCGACAGTTAACTTGATCCATGTTGGATGCCTTCATGTTGTGCCCTTCATGCTTGGTGCTTGTGTGTGGCATCGGTCTGAGTGTTTCTCTCCAGGCGTTGTTGTGTCGTCGTACGGATCGACGCCAATGACATGAACATGGCATCATTCGAGCGTGATCTACGGGGGTCGTCGGTAGTCACTGGTTTCGTCCCCACCCCCCCTCCCCGGTCCACCAGGACCGGCTAGGGACACAGGCCTGGGCGCTTCCTATTGTGGAGGTGTCGATCCAAACCCGGTGGCTGAGGTTGGGCTAGGAGCGAAAGGTGGTCCCTTTCACTCTTACCACCGAGGTTGGATGGTCGTGATATGGATGGTTAGCCGTGCCCAAGGACATGGATGCCAGGATGGTGGTCCTAGACAGCGGGTTCCATGGTTGGCTTTCCGGCATGCTTCATGGTGGGTGTGGTGGCTCCATCTTTTGGTTATGTGGGCGACTAGGGATGTAGTGGCGGGAGGCTCAGGCCTGCTCTAGCAGTGCCCAGATCTCGGGTGGATAGGTTTCCCCTCATTGAGGTGGTGGTTGCGACTCCTCTTGGTGGTGCAAGCGAGTGTCAGAGTGAAAGGTCCGTGGTTCTGGCGCCGGCGACGACAATTCCTGTGGGTGTCGCTTGCTTCTTGACTACAGTGTCATTATTCTCTTCCTCGTGCCAAAGCTCATAGTGAAAACCTTTGTATGTTCTCAGACTCGGTAGTGGCGATGCTTCACGCCGTCACCCTCTTGGGGCGTTGTCATTGAGCTCACGGGTCTTTGTTCGGGCCTTGTTGGGGATATAAGTATTGGGTATGAACCGCCCAGGAGGGGTCGGGTTATACCATTGGCGACTTATCAATGAAGATGGTGGGTCATATAAGCCTACGGAGGGCCCAAGGCCTAGAGGCGACTTGAGGCCCAGGAGGATGAACCGCCATGTATGTATAACTTGTATTGTAAGGCAAGCGTAGTTAGCCATTGAGGCGGACACATTGTGTATGAGCCGGCCGGGACTCCGTGAGCCATCGGGCGTCAACCTGTGTATATAAAGGGACGACCCGACAGTGGCTTAGGGCAAGAAACAAGAGATCGAGACCTAGGTCAAGCGTATTCACTCCCTAGTAATCGAAACCCAAGCAATACAATCCCAAACTGGAGTAGGCCTTCACCTTCACCGCAAGGGGCCGAACCAGTATAAACTCTCTGTGTCATTTGTCCCATTTAACCCCCTTAAGCTAACCTAGTTGTGATGGCTCCACGATTAAGGCCTTCTGCTAGGACATCTGCCATGACAATTCCATGATAGTTGGCGCCCACCGTGGGGCTGGCGCATGATGATTTCGAGTTCTTAAAGGGCAACTTCCAAGGGATCATGGGATACGATGTGGGCCGGATGACTAAGAGTCGTCGTGGCATGCTCTACATCAATGATGTAGGATGGGGCCCCGAGGCCGGCTCAATTGAGTACGGGTAGCGGGTCCCCTTCGGCGGGATCCATGTCTTCATCGGCAAGATCGGTGAACTGGGCCCTGAGCCGGACACCCGCACCGACATCATCGAGATGGCTCAGCGTGCACGACCCGCCCGGGTTCAACCCACCGTGAAGCACATGTTCGTTGGTTTCATCCGTGGAGCAAAAGGTCAGGACAGATCTGTGTCTGGCGGTGAGACGGCCATCTACTCTGATGGTGAGTCGTCCACAAGCGAGATTAATTCATTGTATAAACTACAAGATGGCCGTCAGGGGGGCTGTTCTGATGGCGACAATATTCTGGACCCCTATGAACCATTGAACAGTGTTGTGATCTTCATGGATGGTACACAGCCGGCACTCGGTTCATCAACCGCCGCGGCTATGACTTATAGCTCGGCTGCTGCGGCGACGGCTAGTGCCAGCGGCACTACGCGCCCGTGGGCTCAACCTTTGACAAGGTTATTGGAGGCTTTGGCGACTCTGATGGGGGTGGAGGTAACCCCGAACAACCAGGAACAACACCAGGTGGATGTGGTGAAACTGCGAGATGAGATTGCTCAAGCCAAGGAAGAGCTGGCAACTGAGAATGCTAGGATGGCTAAGGAGCGGTCTGCTTTGGACGCCCAGGCACAACAGATTCAGGCAGAGTCCTTCCGGCTCACATTGGATCAGAATGCTTTAAATGAGATCATGAGAAGGAGGCACTAGAGTCATCTACCTTCGGTTTATGAGCCAAGAAACCTCTTCAACACACCTGGACCAGGGACCAATGACCCGCCGATGGTGAACCGGACGGTCGAAGCGCCTGGGAATGGAGTGCCGGTTCAGCCGTGCATGATGGATCCGCCCCGTTTGGATGTGACTCTGCCTCAGCGCGTACCGACACCACCGGGTCATTATTCTAAGAATTTGGATAATATGATTGTCGCGGCGTCAAAATTGGCGGCTCTTCCAGTTGAAGGCGAGTCTCCAGCCGTGATAGAGATGTGGAGGGCCAGAGACCTTCTTCAGACAGTTGTGGCTCAGTAGGCGGCTTATTCTTATAGCCGCGGGCGGATTCACTCAATCCATCGTCCAAGCCGTAGTTATAGCAGGCACATTGACTCACCGGTGGTTTCAAGCAGTGAACAGTGTCGTAACCAGCCGTGTGGGCATGACCCGGCGCGTGCTTGTGTCGATGCTCGGACTTTGGTCGATCAAGGAAGAGCGCGTCGGGAGGCCGAGCTGGCGGCTCAGCAAGCGGCTCATCAACATTCTCCGGTTTATCCGTCAGCTTCGGTGGAGGCAGGCGTGACTTCTAGAACCTTGGGTGTGCCATGTCTAGTGTCGGCTCTGTGTAACGAGCGTTTGCCTAAGGATTTCAAGGGTCCTCGCAAGGTGCCTAATTACATGGCAGATCAGCCTCTTGAGGCTTGGATTGAGAGTTATGAGATGGCCATGGAGATGATGGATGTTAGTGATGTTGCATGTGCTAAATATTTCACCATGATGTTGGATGGGCCGGCTCGTACTTGGTTGAAGGGGCTCCCTGCTAACTCCATTAGATCATGGGCGGGGTTGAAGGCTCGTTTGATCCAAAAATTTAAAGACACGTGCAAGCAGCGTCTGTCGATTTTAGATTTGGACTCCTGTGTTCAAGGGTAGGGCGAGTCAACAACCCATTGGGTACGCCGGATCTCAGCTATTATACACTCATCAGACAGTATCAACGCCGGCTCACCACTCCTAATGTTGGAGAAAAACTGTCGTTTTCTCCCTTTAAAGCAGAAACTAGGGCGGCTTAAGCGCCACTGCAATGACATGGGGGAGCTAATTGCATCTCTCGTCAAGTATGCCGACTCTGATGGTACCAAGGACCACAAGTCTGATGATGAGAAGTCAGGTAAGGTAAAGAAGAGCAGCAATACAAGAGGGCAGCAGCATAACCCGACAAGTCAAGGTGGCAATGTTAAGCGCAAGGCTGATGGCATCTTGGATTTTGTTGCAAACACCAGCACACAGAATAATAGTCAGCACCGCAGAGGAAAGTCGCCCCCTCGTTTGGGAGGGCCAAAATGTAATCTTTAGGTGATGATGAATCAACCCTGCCCAAAGCATGGTATGCACGAAAAGCCAGCCACTCACCTCTGGAAGGATTGCTTTATCATGAAGGAGTATAGAAATTCATATTTTTTTTCCAGAACAATCATGGACCGAACGGCGGCTCAAGTTCCGGCTCTCACGGTCCTGGTTTTGGTGGTGGCGGTTCACATTCTGATTTTCAGGGTCAGGGCAATCAAGGTGGTTTTAATCAACAGTCTGATCAAGGGAATCAGTAGCAGCAGTCTGGTTCTCAGAGTAACCCAAAGCAGTTGAATAGTGGATAGTACCGCATTTTCACCACAAGTTTATGCAAGCGGGATCAGAAGCTCCATAAAAGGGCAGCGAACGCAGTTGAGCCACCAATTCCCCGTTACTTGCTATGGTCTGAACACCCTATTCTCTGGAGTCATGAAGATCACCCACCCCGGGTAGATAATCCGGGCCATTTGGCTCTGGTGGTGGCACCTCAGGTCGGAGGGTACAGATTTACTAAGGTACTCATGGATGGGGGCAGTAGCATCAATATTCTGTATTATGAAACTTTTCATCGCATGAGCTTAACTGACAAAGATCTTAAGCTGTCAAACACTATCTTTCACGGCAGGGTGCCTGGTAATTCAGCGTATCCAGTGGGCAAAATATCTTTGGAAGTCGCCTTTGGAGATGATCATGATTACAGATCTGAGACATTGACTTTTGAGGTGGTCAAAATCAAGAGCCCTTATCATGCTCGGTTTGGGCAGCTGGCTTATGCTAAGTTCATGGCAAGGCATTGTTATGTTTATTTGCAGCTTAAGATGTTGGGTCACAAGGGCACCATCACCATGCATGGGAGCCGGAAGATAGCCTTAGAGTGTGAAGAAGGTGATGCTGCTTATGCTGAGTCTGTCTGTGCAATAGAGGAGTTGAAATTTTACAAAGATAATGTTGGCCCCGCGGATATGACATCTTTAAAGAAACCAACCATGGAGCATGACCCCCTGTTGAAGTTTAAATCAGCTGATGACACTAAGCTAGTTGACTTTGTTCCTGGTGATTCAGCCAAGCAGTTCAGTATCATTGCTAATCTGGATCAGAAATAGGAAAGCGCGCTCATCGAGTTCATCCGTGAGAACTGGGACATCTTTGCATAGAAACCTTCAGACATGCTAGGTGTACCAAGGGAACTCTCTGAGCACACTCTCAATATGATCCAAATTTTAAACTTGCCGAGCAATTCATTTGCCGTCTCAATGAAGAGAGGCGCAAGGCCATTGGTGAAAAGTGGCCCGGCTCTTGGTGACTGGGTTTATTGTTGAAGTTTTTCATCCCGAGTGGTTGGCTAACCCGATGCTAGTACTTAAGAAAAATGGTACTTGGCGCATGTGTGTGGATTATATAGATCTTAACAAGGCTTGCCCGGCTAATCCTTTTGCTCTCCCCCGTATTGATCAGATCATTGATGCTACGGTGGGTTGTGATCTTTTGAGTTTTTTGGATGCTTATTCTGGTTATCATCAGATCAAGATGGCAGTTAAGGACCAGGAGAAGACAACCTTCATCACTCCTTTTGGAGCTTTCAGTTATGTGTCTATGTCTTTTGGGCTCAAGAGTGCCCAGGCGACTTACCAACGGTGTGTACAAAATTGCCTTCATGATCAGATTGGGCGCAATGTTCATGCTTATGTGGATGATATTGTGGTGAAACCCAGGAAGAGGGAAACCATGATAGATGATTTGAAAGAGACCTTTGACAATCTCCGGGTCTACAAGATGATGCTTAACCTGGCCAAATGTGTCTTCGGTGTGCTAACAGGCAAGCTCTTGGGTTTTCTGGTTTTTGAAAGAGGCATTGAAGCTAACCCGGAAAAGATCAAGGCTATTACTTCCTTGGCTAAACCGGCATGTATCAATGATGTTCAGCATCTGGAGGGTCGTATTGCGGCTTTGAGCCAGTTCATAAGCCGCTTGGGTGAAAAGGCCATCCCCCTATACCCGATGATGAAGAAGACAAATCACTTTGTCTGGAGTGATGCTACTAATCAGGCGTTTGAGGCCTTGAAGAAACAATTGGCTGAGCCGCCAGTTCTTGCTGCTCCCATTGATAAAGAGCCTTTGTTGTTATATGTGGCTACCAATAGCTGAGCTATCAGCGCGGCAATTGTGGTGGAAAGGAAGGAGTCAGGCAAGGAGCATACGGTTCAACGACCGGTTTATTACATTAGTGAGGTGCTCATTGAGTCCAAGCAGAGGTATCCGCATTGGCAGAAGCTTGTATATGGGGTGTTCATGGCTAGTCGAAAGCTCAAGCAATATTTTCTGGGTCATCCCATCACTGTGGTTAGTTCTGTTCCTTTAGGGGATATTATTCAAAATAGAGAAGCCACGGGTTGGTTAGCCAAGTGGGCCATTGAGCTTGGACGCCATGGTTTGAAGTATATGCCTCGCACAACCATCAAGTCTCAAGCACTTGTGGACTTCATAAATGATTGGATAGAGTTGCAGATGCCCGAGGAGAAGACAGATAGCACATATTGGACTATTCATTTCAATGGATCCAGACAGTTGGAAGGCTCGGGGGTTGGAGTTATCTTGACTTCACTACAAGGTGATAAATTTTGTTATGTTTTAAGGTTGATGTTTCCTTGTACTAACAATGCAGCTGAGTATGAGGCCTTGCTCCATGGTATTCGGATGGCTAAGGAGATGAACTTAAGCCGGGTGAGGTGTTTTGGTGACTCAGATTTGGTAGCTCGGCAAGTTTCAGGCACTTGGGATTCTAAGGACCCACTCATGACGGCTTATCGCCGAGAGGTTGATGCTATTGCTGGTCACTTCAAGGGCTATCAAGTGGAGCATGTTGATCAAAGGAAAAATGAGCCGACTGATGCTTTAAGCCAGTTGGGATCCCAGCATAAGCCGGTGCCACCCAATATTTTCCTTTATATTTTGCATAATCCTTCAGTCAAACTGCCTACAAATGAAGATCTTGCTATTCCTGACCCGGAGGCATAGCTGGTGGCAGCTCTTCATGCTATTCCTGATTGGACAGTTCCATATTTGACGTATATGACCCGGGGAGAGTTACCTGAAGATGAAACTTTGGCCAGGCAGATAACCGGGCTGTCTAAGTCAATGACTATTGTCAATGGAGAGTTGCATCATCACAGTGTTACGGGGCCATTTCAATGTTGTGTTTATCCTGAAGAAGGTCGTGAGATCCTATGAGAGATTCATGAAGGAGATTGTGGTCATCATGCCAGCTCTAAATCTCTTGTGGCCAAGGCTTTTCATCCTGGATTTTATTGGCTGACGGCTCATGCTGATGCAGAGGATTTGATCAGTAAATGTGATGGTTGTCAGAAATTCTCAAGACGAGCTCACATGCTGGCTCAAGAATTGAGGATAATTCCAATTGCTTGGCCATTTGTAGTCTGGGGGCTTGATATGTTTGGGCCTTTCAAAAGGTCCAAGGATAAAAAGACCCACCTTTTGGTGGCGGTTGACAAATTCAGAAAGTGGGTTGAAGCTGAGCCGGTTAATAAATGTGACGCGGCCACAGCGGTTCAGTTCATCAAAAAGGTGATCTTCCGTTTCGGTTTTCCCCATAGCATTATAACAGATAATGGCATTAATCTATCCAAGGGTGCTATGAAAGAGTTTTGTCAACGAGAGCATATTCAACTTGATGTAGCATCAGTAGCTCACCCCCAGTCCAATGGTCAAGCTGAGAGAGCCAATCAAGAAATTTTGAAAGGCATCAAGCCCCGTCTTATGGTCCCTTTGCAGAGGACGCCAAGTTGTTTGGTGTAGGAATTACCCTCAGTGTTATGGAGCATCAATACCACCCCCAACAGATCTACGGGTTACACACCTTTCTTCAAGGTTTACGGAGCAGAGGCGGTTCTCCCTAGTGACATCCGTCACGATTCGCCTCGTGTGGCGGCTTATGTTGAAGCTAATGATGAAAAATCACGTCATGATGCTATTGACCTGTTGGATGAGGAGCGTGACCTTGCGGCGGCTCGTTCGGCGATTTACTAGCAAGATCTGCATCGTTATCATAGCCGCCGGGTTAAAACCAGGACCTTTCAAGAAGGCGATTTTGTGCTCTGGCTTATCCAGGATCAAACTGATATGCACAAACCCCGCCTTGGGAAGGACCCTTTGTGGTCAGCAAAAATCTGAACAATGGGTCATACTACCTTATCGATGTTCGAAACCACAAGGACTCACGCATGTAGGAGGAGACCCATCGACCGTGGAATATTTCTCATCTTCGGCCTTATTACACCTGAGCCACTGGCTCTTGTGATGTACATATTTTGACAATGTATATATTATGATGAGTATAATAAAGCCTGCATCCCTGCTAAGACAGGGCCTCTGTCGTTTCATTTATGAATAATGAGTCTTTATTGTTACTTCATACGATCATTTGGGGGCTTCCTGCAAATTGAGCATAGCTATGACTAGCCTCTTGATCCGTCTTGTACGCCATGATTACAAATACTTGGGGGCTTCCTGCTCATTGAGCATAGCTATGACTACCCTGTTGATCCGGCTTGTACGCCTGGAATGAAACATTACATGGGGACTCTTTGTTAATGGACAAGAGCTTTATTGACCCTGGTAATAGGCTTGGACGCCAGGTGTATTCACCAAAAAATCCGGGTTATCCTGCCTTTGTAAGTTTGCCACTCCGCCTAGGTAATCCTGGGAATGACTCGCCATACTCTTCACAGTCAATCTTATAAACACCCTGAACTTGTCAAAGTTAAAACGACAATTGGTCATGTGAGGCCCGGCTTACAAGGTTTGAATGAAGGTTTAACTCAGTGGTTGTGCAGCCCTTGAAAAGCACTTGACTTTGAAGGCTTGGCAGCCTATGAAAGCCTTGTTTTTTGTTTTATATTTGATTTGAACATTTTTTGAGATTCATCTCTTGGGACATGTTAATACATGGCTGAAAACCGATGAGGGCTATGTTGCCTTATGGTTCATATATGAATCTATCCGACGTTTGTTAACACGGGTTGGCTTTGGATTTTAAGTCGCCAGTGTATTATGATTTTATGTGCTTAGAGCGTTGTGCTCTAAGTTTTGGGATATTACCCCTTGCTGCATGCGGCATTGTAAGCCGGCGGTATAAATCAGTTGAATAGGGTGTTGTGCTCTCAATCTTTTAGTTGTAACCCTTACTATAGAGGCATGATAAGCCCGCAGTGTGAGCAAATATCACATGTATGATATTTTGGTATGATTATATAAGGTTGTGACTAAACCGGCCCTAGTTATGGACTGTCAGTCACCAGTGGTTTTTATATGGGGCATTGTGACCCGCCAGGGTACTTGTGATCTGTTTGTGTGCAGGGAAAATGATAAATCTAATCGGCATACTTGATGATATCATGAGCATAAGTGGCAGATCTTCAACTGACGGATCAATAGTGTTATGCAAACAAAATGTGCACGATGGCACGGCGGTTCAGAGTTTAACTAGCCTATTACGAGGCATCCGATGGCCCAAAGAGGATAAGTGTTTTGGAGACGTAAACATCTAAGTGCCATGATTAATAAAATGGCTCATGACTCTTGGCGGGTTGAAACCTCTGGATCATCCTGCGCATCGTCTTCCTCCTCAACTCCTTGATTATCCATCTGCTGGAAGTCAGGCGTAGCCTAGTTGATACCGGTCAATGCACTAAACACACCTTCATCATCAATAAGGTTGGATGGATCAATGTCTGGAGCGAAGGTGTGCTTACGAATCGGCGGGATGAGATCCGTCTCCTGATTAACCGGTGCCTTCACTTTCTTGTTCTCAGCGTCATAAGCTGCTTGATATGTGGTTAGATTGGTTTCTTCGAACAAATTACTTGCTAATGGATGCATTGCTCTTGCTATTTCTGCAAAGTCATCAGCACTGAAGGCAGATCCGTCCTCTTTGACACTTGGGCAACCATTGGCCAAATCTTCTGGATCCAAATCTGCTTGCCACGCCTTAGCCCGGCTTAAAGTAGTCAATGCGCCAGCTCTGGCAGATTCTCGCTTTTAATCATCAATCCTTTGGTGCAGCACTGATGACCTCTCCAATGTATCTTTGATGAGAGTGGGTGGAGATTTCTTGTGCATAATAGCAGCAATGGTATGTAGGATGCCAGTATATAACTGTTCTACAAGAGTGTAGATAGCTTTAAGCCGGATGCACATATCTGAGCCCAACTTGGTGCTCCGAGAACCTGTATTAGTGAATTTATTGATAAGCTGGCAGATTTTTATAATATGTTTATTGAGATGCAAAGGAGTCATGTTTCATACATACCAAAGATGGCTGACAACATGTTATTGATCTGCTGCCTTAAACCGGACAACTCGTCAGTCACCGACTTAAGTGCGGTTTCGACAACAGAAATTTCTTCCTTGGCGATGTGCTTGGATAAGGCAGTGGGGTTACCCGGCACGGTATAACCAAGCTTGGTGATGGAACGTCATCAGCCTTATCTTCGTTAGGCTTGATGGGGCTTGATGGTTTAGAGATGACCGATTCAATATATATTTGATCCGTGGTGACATCGTGCTCTTCTGGTGGCCGGTCATCAATGGTGGCTTCGGCAATTGGATGAGAGGATTCTGGCTATTGTTTTTCCGGCTAAGACGGGTTGGAGTCATCAACCGGCTTGTTCAGTTTCGCCTTTTTGCTGGGTTTGGCCTAGCCACTGAGAATAAGAAATACATAGATGTCAGCATATTAATCAGGTATGAATTTGAATGATTGAATATACCATTACCCAGGCATAGTCTTGAAAGTCGGGATTTGAGTTCCCGTTGAGTCACCGGAGGAGCAATGAGATGTTCCCTGATAATTTCAATCAGAGGGATTAAGAGGTTGACGAAAAAGACCCACCTTGGGATAATCTAAGTCAGAAATGTTTGAAACCTCCGGTCGACGTTTGCGAGGTGTCGGGGTGTTTGGTAAGTCGGAGGATAAAACTCCACCGCCACTGTTCCGGGTTGTGCGGCGAGCATCGTGTTGCTGCTTCTTCAAAAGAAAGTTGGGATCCAAGTGAGCGGAAGGGTGAGAAAATCTTACTTTCCAGCTTGCCTGTCGAGTTTTCTGTGTTGGCAGAGGTTCTGAGCTGAAGGAAAGAGTAGTTACCTCTCCATCATTTGCACGGCTGGCCTCCACTTCATCCTCATAATAGTCATTGTCAATAAGATGTACAAAAAACGAGCCAAGGGAATCAAGTTGTACCTCTGACTCGTCATCATCATCTTTGTCATCCAAATTGAATAATTCGGCAGAGTTGGACTTCTTCTTAGCAGGCCTTTTGGTGGCCTTATTCTTTGCCTGAGTTTTCTTTGGTTTTTCGGGCAATTTATTGTCCCAGAAGGGTGAGTCGGCCTGTAAACATTGAATGAGTACGAGCAAGCAGCACAAATGAGAAATATGAGTCAAGTATGAGCTGGAGTCAAAACTTACAGCTGGCGGCTTATTCAGAATGCAGAAAGGGGCCAATCCAGCTTTACTGCAATCTTCTAAGCTTTCATTCAACAAAGTATTGGTCATTTCATTGATGTCTTCTTTAGTTATTCAGTTTTACAGTGACGTTGAGCATCTGTTAGCTCACTGGTATACTCACACATTAAACCAGGCCGGATGCTTAAAGGCAAGACTCTCCAGGCGACCCAGCAGGGAACTAGATCAATTCCGGTTGATGTCTACTACACAACCTTCTTGTAGATGTTGTTGGGCCTCCAAGTGCAGAGGTTTGTAGGACAGTAGCAAATTTCCCTCAAGTAGATGACCTAAGGTTTATCAATCCGTGAGAGCCGTAGGATGAAGATGGTCTCTCTCAAACAACCCTGCAACCAAATAGCAAAGAGTCTCTTGTGTCCCCAACACACCCAATACAATGGTAAATTGTATAGGTGCACTAGTTCGGTGAAGAGATGGTGATACAAGTGCAATATGGATGGTAGATAAAGGTTTTTCTAATCTGAAAATATAAAAACAGCAAGGTAACTAATGATAAAAGTGAGCATAAACGGTATTGCAATGCGTTGAAACAAGGCCTAGGGTTCATACTTTCACTAGTGCAAGTTCTCTCAACAATAATAACATAATTAGATCATATAACAATCCCTCAACATGCAATAAAGAGTCACTCCAAAGTCACTAATAGCGGAGAACAAACGAAGAGATTATTGTAGGGTACGAAACCACCTCAAAGTTATTATTGCTGATCGATCTATTCAAGAGTCCGTAGTAAAGTAACACAAAGCTATTCTTTCTATTCAATCTATCCTAGAGTTCGTACTAGAATAAAACCTTAAGACACAAATCAACCAAAACCCTAATGTCACCTAGATACTCCAATGTCACCTCAAGTATCCGTGGGTATGATTATACGATATGCATCACACAATCTCAGATTGATCTATTCAACCAACACAAAGAACTTCAAAGAGTGCCCCAAAGTTTCTACCGGAGAGTCAAGACGAAAACGTGTGCCAACCCCTATGCATAAGTTCACAAGGTCACGGAACTCGCAAGTTGATCACCAAAACATACATCAAGTGGATCACGTGAATATCCCATTGTCACCACAGATAAGCACATGCAAGACATACATCAAGTTTTCTCAAATCCTTAAACACTCAATCAGATAAGATAACTTCAAAGGGAAAACTCAATCCATTACAAGGGAGTAGAGAGGGAGAAACATCATAAGATCCAACTATAATAGCAAAGCTCGCGATACATCAAGATCGTGCCGAATCAAGAACACGAGAGAGAGAGAGAGAGAGAGAGAGAGATCAAACACATAGCTACTAGTACATACCCTCAGCCCTGAGAGTGAACTACTCCCTCCTCGTCATGGACAGTGTCGGGATGATGAATATTGCCACCGGTGATGGATCCCCACTCCGGCAGGGTGCCGGAACGGGGTCCCGATTGGTTTTTGGTGGCCGCAGAGGCTTGCAGCGGTGGAACTCCCGATCTAGGTTATTTTATGGAAGTTTGGGGGTATATAAGAGGTGTTGGTGTCGGGAACGAGTTAGGGGGATCCACAAGGCGGCCACGAGGTAGGGGGGTGCGCCCAGGAGGTAGGGCATGCCCCCACCCTCGTGGTGGCCTCGGGACTGTTCTGGTTCATCTCCGGTACTCCGTGGGCTTATTCTGGTCCAAAAACAATATCCATAAATTTTCAGGTCAATTGGACTCCGTTTGATATTCCTTTTCTGTGATACTAAAAAACAAGGAAAAAAACAGAAACTGGCACTGGGCTCTAAGTTAATATGTTAATCCCCAAAATCATATAAAATAGCATATAAATGCATATAAAACATCCTAGATGGATAATATAATAGCATGGAACAATCAAAAATTACAGATACATTGGAGACGTCACTGGTACGCGTCGGTCCTAAACAAACGGTTTTTTACCCCTTTCCACGACGGCATTTGGAACCATCGCCAAGTGAGTGTGGGCGAGAGGGGGGTCCTTCCCACACGACCCAGAAACCGTTGGGGATATTCCCTCCTGGCACACACGCTCGGCAAAATGAGGTTGTGTGCGACCGGCGAGCACTCAAATACAGAAATACGTACAGTAGTGCTAAAAAAATACAATTATACAGGCAAAATCATTTCTGGTCGTAAGTACATCCCACACAGTCAGTCACCACTAAACATTTCCATTCGTATATACACCCCACACAATCACTACAAGGAAAACGTTTGCGCAAGGTAGCGTAACGCAAACAGTTTTGAAGAGAATGGCGTGTGTGATTGTTCATTGATCCAACATGGTTTATTCCTAGATACTTTGTGCGTTGCCTTAGGTCATCGCCCACGGTGTTTTCTCATTAACAGTTTGCAATAAGAAAACCCAATTAGGAAGCTAATTGGCCGATTAGAAGGCTAATTGGCCTATTATCAATAATCCACTTACTAATCTAATTGACATTCATATTAAGCACATAATATATTACATTTCCATATTAAGGAAGGAGGATTTCATAATTGAAATACATCAGAGTACAACATGATATAGCTTCAGCACTCAGCTACCCCATTACACAACTGCACTGGCAGCAAGTTTCACATGCAGCATCTAGAACCTTTCGAAATTAGCATTGTCGGATTTCGGGTTCCGGCAAAACCCTTAAGGTTCGAACACTGGGGTGCGCGCGAAGATCTCCCCCTACCAACTCACGCCCTCAACCTCGCCATGATCTCTAAGGCTAACTCAATGAGCTAGCAACACAAGGGACACAAGATTTATACTGGTTCAGGCCACCGTTGTGGTGTAATACCCTACTCCAGTGTGGTGTCGTGGATTGCCTCTCGGGCTGATGATGAACAGTACAAGGGGAAGAACAGCCTCCTGAGGTGAGGTGTTTTTGTGCTTGGTGGGTGTGAGGCTAAGGATGGAATGGCTCTGATCCAAGATGAGGTCGATCCCCTAGCTATGGTGGTGGCTAGTCCTATTTATAAAGGCCCTGGTCCTCTCCCCAAATATTGAGCGGGAAGGGAGACAACAATGGCCAATTTGAAAGGGGACAACTAGTACAGTTTATCCTGACAAAAGTAGTCTTCGCCTGCCAAAGGCTCTGGTGGTGACGCCGCCTTGGGATCCACGATGACCTCCGTCCTGCCGTCCTCCTGGTCTTTGTATCGTTGCACCGATATGGAAACCTTTTCCTCATACCTCGGAACTCCTCGCCTGCGCTTGCCTCCTTAGCACCGGAGTGGAAACAAGGACACTGTGCACGCTGGCGCCCGCCTGGTGCCCGCCTGGCCATGGTCGTCATGGCTCACATCACTGGAACCTCGCGAGGTTTGTCTTGCCTTGATCTCTCCGCCCCTCGTGAGCCAGCCTGGTGAGGCCGCTCCTGAGGAGGTCTTGTGTCGTCCGCCTTGCGAGGGTCTTGAATGCTTGTTGGTAAAGATGGGTCGTACGGGCCCGCTTGCAGAGCCACACCATGGGCCACAGGTAGGCAAGTCTGGGGACCCCCGTGCCCAGAACGCCGGCAGTAGCCCCCAGGCCCAAGGCACGCTCGGGCTTGGCTTCGAGGCGAATCCAAAGGGCAAGTGTGGAGCGCCGCATTCCCCAATATCCTACGGCCTTGGTCTATGTGTGGCGGTTAATTAGACGTGGGCGTCTCCGCTTCCCCATGCTGCCTCGGCAACTGCCTGACTTGACGAGTCCCTGCTGCATGCAAGGAAAAACCATCCTTATTACCTTAGACCGTGGAGGCCTACGGTTGGCCTCCCCTTGGCTATAAATGGGAGGTGGGGCGGAGCCCCATCACCCGTCTCTCCTATGCCTCTCCCGCTTCTTCTCCTTCCTTGCTCCACTCATTGCAGGTGCAGCCATGGTGCCAATTCGGAGGTTCTCGGCCGTGGAGAAGGGCAAGGCTTCCCTCAACGAGCCCGAGCTGCTCCCGCCGAAGAAGAGGAGGCCCCATCGTCGCGAGATGGTCGTGAGGCCGGTGGTGTCACGGTCGTGGTACGAAAGGCTACCTCCTGGGTACCCGTTGCCCTTGTATGCTCACGCCGATGATTCTGGAGGGAGGAGCGATGAGGGGCCCTCTCAAGCTTTGGCTGCAGCACGCCAACTACAACGCTCTGGCGATTGGAGCGGAAATTGAAGTCGTCGCCTCTAGGAGGATCTTCATGACCCGAGGCTGGGGCGAGATTGCCCGAGTCTGCTGCACAGACGGCGCCCTCGCTATCCACTGCGAGTATGACGGTGCCTCCATGCTGTTCTTCAAGGTCTTCGACGAGGAAGGCTGCCGCTTGGAGTGCTGCCCTGAAGGAGGTCGCCAGGACGACACAGCGGCGGGCGCTGGGCCTGCCGCAGGCCTCGCCTGCAGCTCCTCCAGTGACAGCGGCGACTCCTGGTGGTCCAGCGATTCTCCCGAGCTCGTGGAGTCTCCAGAGACGAGCGACGATAGCTACGTGCCCCCTGAGCTCCCGTCGGGCCGGGAGCAAGGTCGTCGCATCTGCCGCCATCGCCGTTGATCTGGATGGGGTTGGCGCTGGCCCTTCGTGGCCCACTGTTGATGATGGCATCGGCGACATCCGGCACGTGTAGATAGATCTCATGGGGATTCCTTTCCTTTTGTTCCCTGCAAGGAATCGAAATGGACCCTGCGGGGGCGTGCAAAGCGGCTACAACGCCTTTTGTTAATATTTTCCTTATTGTGAAAACTTGCGAGCACATGCTCTACTGAGGCTTGGTCTCCCCCTTTCCAATCCCGCAGCAGCTTGGTGCTCTACGCCGACAGGTCCCGGTCCCTAGGCAGGCTGCAGCCATCGCTGGTATGCCTGGTCGCGATGCCGTGGTCAAGGCCAGGAGGTGAGCGGCCCGAGGTCCAGTAAGAGCTCCTGAGGCGTGATGCTCAAGAGGTCCCCTTTAGCATGCAAGTAGCTACCTGAGGATGGGAAAGGGAGGCAACGTTGCCACAGCAGGGCAGTGAAAAGTCAAGAATCTTATGTCGTAGCGCTGGGTTGGTCCAGGTACGAGACTTATCTTGGCATTCCGGAGCCAGCTTCAGGTGCCACACCGGACTTGGGTGTTGGCCACTTCTGGGCAGCTAGGTTAGGCCCGTGCGAGCCTCCCCCTCTTCTCCATGTTCTTCTGGGTGCTCTACATCCTCAGGTCCTGGCCCTCGAGCATGCTTAGCCGCCGCTAGTATGCCAGGTCGCGATGTCGTGGTCAAGGCCAGGGGTGAGGGCTGGAGAGCCAGTAAGAGCTCCTGAGTCGCGATGCTCAGGAGCCCCCTTTTAACGCGCAAGCAAATTGCATGGGAGAAGAGAGAGAGAGTCCGCGGTGCCGCCCGCGATAGTCCTCAGGAAGTTCCTGCAAGTTAGCGCGAGGAAGGGCACAAATCTCCATGGTGATCGCTGGTCCGTCGCTGGCTTATGGGAGGGGACTCCCTACTACGGAGAGCCCCCGGGCGTGTACAGCCCCGCCCTGACACGTGGCTTGCACGGCAGGGCTGGACGAGGTGTGTCCGGGTACTTGTGAGCCAGCGCGGGACTCACGAGGCCCTTCCTCAAGGCGGGTTGCGCCTGGTCTTGATTCTTGTTCGCTGTGTTGGTCCTGCGAGGTGGTCAGACAACCTACGTCGAACGAATCTCCTGAGGTTATCGCGTGAGAAAGCCAAGCACCAACGTCCCCAGGAGGTGACGTGAACGGGGCTGGCCCGCCAGACAGAGCTCAGTCGTTGGATTTATCGACGCT
This sequence comes from Triticum dicoccoides, assembly GCF_002162155.2. Lineage (NCBI taxonomy): Eukaryota > Viridiplantae > Streptophyta > Magnoliopsida > Poales > Poaceae > Triticum > Triticum dicoccoides. The sequence continues at coordinate 462,839,599 of NC_041386.1, forward strand.
GCAGGGACGGGCCCGAGCACAGACGCCGTGCCTAACCCTCTCACGTGAAGGGTCCTGAAGAAAGACGACCGGCGCGCGGCTCCCGTGGTGGGTGACAATCAAGTAGGTGATAGTCATAGATAGATTAAGCATGGAAGGAAAACTAGCTCAGGTAAATGCATGAACGATACATGCCACCGGGTCAGGCCCGAGCAGCTTGGGGATGATGCAGCCCGAGGGGCGCCCCCAGCAAGGTAAGCTAAAGATGTAAAAAAGAAGGGATACATGCCACAGGGACGGACCCACGCGGCCTGGGAATGATGCAACCCTAGGGGTGCTCCCAGCTAAATAAACATGGAAAATTTCACCTAGTTCCATTGATGAAGGGGTGTTGAGGCAGCTGAAGGTACACAGCGAAGGGGTTGCTCCTCATGAGCCACCGGGGCCCTAAGCCTCGGGAGGCTCTGGGGGTCCAGGTGGTTCCTTGAGGACCGTCGCCATCTCCTCTAGGACTGCGTGGTGCCTGTCCTCCTGACCCGCCATGACGCTCCGCAGGTTGCGCTGGAAGGCAGCAGCCACGCTCGGCAGGCCGAAAGGCATGCGAACGTAGCTATGAGGTGGACCTTCACAGCGCCCAACACACGAAGGCCAGAAGCGCTCCTGAGATGTGGCACGGTTGAGCCCTGGTATGTCGATGCAGACGCGCAGCTCACCACCCTCGCCTGGGTGGGGAGTAACGCTAGGTGGGTGGCAGTCGCCGCGTATTGCTCTTGCTTCCTAAAGCTCCTGAGATACCTTGGTGATGAACTCCTGAGCGCCGGGCGCTCCTTGCACAGTGTCCTCCTGAGGGAGTCGTGCCACGAAGCACGCCTCCAAGTGGTGCCCGAGCACCTCCCTTGTAATGTTGGCAAGGTGTGAGGCCCTCCAAAAAGAGCCCCTGAGCCCTGCCCAAGGAGGGCGCCAGGCGCGCCTTCCTATGCAATAGAGGGAGGCGCCCCAGGTGTGGGCGCTGATCCTGACGAGGTACCACTTGCGGTGCCGCCCTCTCGAGGTTCGGCACGGGGTAGCTTCTTCTTCTTCTTGGGGATGACCTCAAGAGGGTACTGAGCTGCATTGTTGCCGGGGTCTTCGATTGACGCTGCTTGGAAGGCGCACTTGAAGGAGCACACCGCTTCTCTTTCTTCGCAGGGGACTGTGATGATCCCGCCGCTCCCTAGCATCTTGAGGATGTTGTAGCCGTGGTGCGTCACTGCCATGAACTTGGCCAAGGCTGGATACCCGAGGATGGCATTGTACAACCGACGAATGTGGGCAACGTCAAAATCGATGAGCTCAGTGCGGTAGTTGTTGCGTTCTCCAAAGGTGACCGGGAGGCGGACCTGACCTATCGGCATGGTGGAGCTGCCAGTCACGCCCGAGAAGGGCTTAGTGGGCTGAAGTTGATCATATGGAACTTGAAGGTTGTCGAACGTCTCGACGGACAGGACGTTGAGCCCTGCGCCGCCGTCGATGAGGGTCTTGGTGACTTGCACGTTGCTGATGACAGGTGAACAAAGCATTGGGAGAGCACCGGCGGTGGCCGCGCACTTGAGCTGGTCTGCTGAGCTAAAGGTAATAGCGCACATGGACCACCTGAGCGGGTGTGTAGCCTCGAGCTTGGGAAGAAACGCGTTCCCCTCGCGAGCAAACTGCTTGAAGATACGCTGTGAGGCTGGGGCTTGAGCTCCGCCCAAGATGCAGGCGATAGCACGCGGCTCCTAGAAGCCCCCAGCCCCCTCGTCTTGATGGTGGTCGTCGTTCCTTCTTGGTGGCGGCAGTGGAGGAAGCCCAGCATTGCCCTGAGGACGGTCCTCGCGAGGCTGATCCCTCCAGGCACCTTCGCGAGGCTGCCCATGCCAATGGTCCTCACGAGGCCGGTCACGCCACTCCTGGCGTGGGCCCCGATCGTCCCAGCGTCCTTCGCCGCATCCTCCTCCATGGCCGTAGCCTAGGTCGTTGCGCCCGGGGCGTCGACCGAAGCGTCCGTCGCGCATGGCCCTGAGCTCTTGGCAATCGTTGGTGTTGTGGCTGTGTACATTGTGGAAGGCGCAGAACGGTCGACTGCCCTTGGATGACTCAGGCTGGTCCCTGACGCCCTTCGTGTCTGGCTCCGCCGCGAGTATGGCCGCTCCCTTGCGCTTCACGTCCTTGGCCTTGGCTTTCTTCTCCTCCGGGTCGGCAACCGGGAGCTCGAGAAGGGAAAGGCGCCCTTCCTCAGCCCTTGCGCACTTGGTCACCAGGTTGAACACCTCCAGGGATGTGCACAGTTCCTCATGGATGGCGAGCTCCTCCTTCATCTTGATGTCACGGACGCCATCGGAGAACGCAGAGATGATGGCCTCATCCGTCACCTTGGGGATCTTGAGACGAATGTTGTTGAAGCGCTGGATGTACTTCTGGAGGGTCTCCCCTGTTTGTTGCTTGACGCGGTGCAGGTCACCCACTGCCGGGTGGCGGTAGCGAGTGCCCTGGAAGTTGGCGACGCAACGGTCGCGCATCTCGTCCCAGGAAGAGATGGAGCCGGGAGGCAGGTTCAGGAGCCAGGAGAGGGCACCATCCTTGAGAGCCATGGGGAACCAGTTCGCCATGACTTTCTCATCACTGTTGGCCGCCTCTATGCTCATCTCATAGAGCTGCAAGAACTCTGCGGGGTCGGGGGTGCCGTCGTAGTGCGGAGGCAGGTCTGGCTTAAACTTGCCCGGTCAGGCGATGCTACGCAGCTCGGGGGTGAAGGCGCGGCAGCCGACCGTGGTCATCAGGGGCCGCCTTGGAGGTGCAGCCAGGTCGTGGTGCCCCTGCATTGCCGCGGTACGTGGCGCATGGCCCTGTCGCAACAAGCAATCCTGTCGTAGTGGAGCTGGGAGTGGTGAACCACTTCCTTGGGGACGGGGAATCTCTTGGCAGCTTCTTTCCTCGTGCGCTGGCACGCGGCGCGGTGGGCCACGTTGCTGGACCGCACATCTTGGAGCCAGGACGCCACATTGGCGCGGCGGAGGCTGAGGTGCTCCCTGAGCCACACGCCTTGGCGCAAGGGTGCCATCTTGTTGTGGAGGAGGCGGAGGCGCTCTGTGAGCCACGTCACCCGCAGCTGGTGGAGGGCGAGGCAGCGAGAGGGACGGTGCAGGAGAGCCTCCCACAGCGCTAACATGCTCGGTGATGCGGTCCAACTAGTCCTCGTAGAGGTCGTCGACCAGACGGTAGCGCAGGAGCTCGCGTGCCATGAGCAGCGCGGCCTACGCGTCCATGGGGGCGCGGCGAGCGTGAGATGACAAGCAGGCCAGACTCAATGACGGGGTGGCGGTGTGGCCGTCCTGACGCACGGAGGGATGCAGCAAAGAGGCTTGCCGCTCGTTTGCCACCAGACCGGTAACGGCGTTGGCGGCGGGTGACAGAGAACGACGGGGAGGCCCGCCGACGAGAGCCGTCTAAGCAACACGGGCGGCCCAGTGCTCAGCGCGAGCTCGGCGAGTGTCGGCCACGAGCTTGGTGGAGTAATGAAGCGTGGGTCGACAAATAAGAAGGCTTCAGCGCACCCCTACCTGGCACGCCAAATGTCGGATTTCGGGTTCTGGCAAAACCCTTAAGGTTCGAATACTAGGGTGCGCGCGAAGATCTCCCCCTACCAACTCACGCCCTCAACCTCGCCATAATCTCTAAGGCTAACTCGACGAGCTCGCAACACAAGGGACACAAGATTTATACTGGTTTGGGCCACCATTGTGGTGTAATACCCTACTCTAGTGTGGTGTGGTGAATTGCCTCTTGGGCTGATGATGAATAGTACAAGGGGAAGAACAGCCTCCTGAGGTGAAGTGTTCTTGTGCTTGGTGGGTGTGAGGCTAAGGATGGAATGGCTCCGATCCAAGATGAGGTCAATCCCCTAGCTATGGTGGTGGCTAGTCCTATTTATAGAGGCCCTGGTCCTCTCCCCAAATATTGAGTGGGAAGGGAGCCAACAACGGGCAATTTGAAAGGGGGCAGCTAGTACAGCTTATCCTGACAAAAGTAGTCTTCGCCTGCCAAAGGTTCTGGTGGTGACGCCGCCCTGGGCTCCATGGTGACCTCCGTCCTGCCGTCCTGCTGGTCTTGGTATTGTTGCACCGATATGGAAACATTTGCCTGATGCCTCGGAACTCCTCACCTGCGCTTGCCTCCTTAGCACCAGAGTGGAAACAAGGACACTGTGCGCGCTGGTGCCCGCCTGGCCTTGGTCATCATGGCTCACGTCACTGGAACCTCGCGAGGTTTGTCTTGCCTTGATCTATCCGCCCCTCGCGAGCCAGCCTGGTGAGGCCGCTCCTGAGGAGGTCTTGTGTCGTCCGCCTCGCGAGGCTTGGCCCCTCACGAGGGTCTTGAATGCTTGTTGGTGAAGAAGGGTCATACGGGCCCGCTTGCAGAGCTACGTCGTGGTCCGCAGGCAGGCAAGTCTAGGGACCCCTATTCCCAGAACGCCGACAAGCATCATAGACGGTACATAGAGAGATGCATATCATCTGGAAAACTGCTGAAGCGGAAGGTGAATATTGAGCCTTCATTCATGTTGAAGGTCTTTGCAACTTTAGGCCAGTGCCTGTGGATGATTGACCATCCATCCTTCGACCTCTTCAGGAACACTTCAATACTGAATCGTGGGTGTTGTATGAAAACTTTCCTCGCATCCTGAGCACAGAGGTGGTTTGAGAGGTAATCATCAGTGAACCCTGAAAACAAGGATGTGCATAAATATCTTCTCTATATTGGAAATGGGGCAAAGGAATAAAAAAGGCAGGGTATAATAGTTAGTACCATCTTGTAAACCTCAGTGCTTCACATTGTTTCCTTGCAACATATATAAGGTAGTTAGTCATCAGGTTAAGTAAGGGTTCGCATGCTATCAGTAAAATATGTTGATGAAAAATAAGCACATTGCAGATTCATCAGATTAATTCAAGCCACATGGAAAACCCATTTATCCAAACCAAGCATGACTAAGAACTAGGAAATATAGCACTTGTATATGTTTCTCATGTATTAAGTGCAGTCAAATTCGATTTGTTAGTCACATGGTATACAATAAGAGAATGCAGCCACAACAATTGAACATCGCATTGCAGAATTGAACCAAGCAGTTAACTAAACACCACAACAAATGAACCAAACATTAACTGAGCACCACATTGCACAATATAACATACTCCTAATAGAAGATCAGACATTTAACCAAACCAAGCATGCTTAACAACTTGGAAATATAGCAATTGTATTTGTTTCTCATGTATTTAGTACAGCCAAATTTGATTTATTCCTCACATGGTATTCAATAAGAGAATGCAGCCACAACAATTGAACATCGCATTGCAGAATTGAACCAAGCAATTAACTAAACACGACAGCAAATGAACCAAACGTTAACTGAGCACCACATTGCACAATATAACATACTCCTAATAGAAGATCAGATAGTTAACCAAACCAAGCATGCTTAACAACTTGGAAATATAGCAATTGTATTTGTTTCTCATGTATTTAGTACAGCCAAATTCGATTTATTCCTCACATGGTATACAATAAGAGAATGCAGCCACAGCAATTGAACATCGCATTGCAGAATTGAACCAAGCAGTTAACTAAACACCACAACAAATGAACCAAGCAGTTAACTAAACACCAATTGAACAATATAACATACTCTAAATAGAAGATCAGACAGCTAACAAACCAAGCATACTTAACAACTTGGAAATGTTGCACCCTGAAGAATTGAACATCACATTTGCAGAATTGAACCAAGCAGTTAATTGAACACCACATTGCAAGACATATAGAACATATACACTATAGCAGAAGATTGCATGGTGAAAGTAGATAGCACAATTCACTAGAATTTGTTAAGTAAAGGCAGTAGCTAGCAAACTAAGAATGGGTCCTTATAGTGAGCTAATAAGACGAGCTACTCCTCATTGTCGGAGATATCAATGACGATTGGCTCCTTGGACATGGAAGAGGGCGAGGCCTCCGCATCGTGGGTGCCCTCATTGTAGTGGTGAGTTGCCTGAGCCACTCCGGGCACCAACCTGCTGGCTCTCAAGATGAGGTAAGCACGTGCACGCTGAGAAAACACCTCGTAGTCTTCATCGAAGGCACTGACGGTGGCCTCGAGAAAATGCCATGAACTGTCGTTTAAAGCAGCCAACCACGTCATGGCGTCGGCGCGCAAGGCGTCAATGGTGGCCTCGACGGCCAGGTGCTCCTCCAAGATCCTGGGGTCAGCATGAATGGCAGCCATCGCGACCTCATCCGCGCGTGCGGCCGCGATTTGCTTCTCCGCTGCCAAATGCTCCTTGAGGTCTTGGCTATACTGTGTGCACCATGGCTTAGGCCGACGCTTATTTGGTGGAGGGGTCGGTGATTTGGGTGGAAGGTGTCGCGCTTGCACCGGCGGTCGGCGCATGTGGGTTGTGGAAGGAGGAGGAGGATGGGGTCGGGTGTGGATTACCTGCCTAGATAGCAGAGGCCGAGCAGCATGAAGGAGGGTTGCCGGTGAGGAGGCGGCGGCGCTGCAAGCAAGGAGTGAAGGTTTCACCTTGGAAAGGGAGGCGGAAAGGGGGTAAATGTGGCTTTTGGTAAGGGGGAGGGGCGGGGAGGTAGATATTTCTGCGAAAGCCGAAAATTTGGAATCGCTTCAGCCAAAAAACTAGCGCGCAAAGTGTCATCAGACAAGGTCCCTTATTTAGACATGGTCCGAAGATATTTTGTGCTGCATCTCACACGGTTGGCTATAATAAACTGTGTGGGATAGTAACTCCAACGATGCGGCAATATCTCCCACGTGTCGGAGCACGACTTAGAGGCATAACCGCATTGTAGGCATGTCGCTAGAGGGGTAATCTTTACGCATCCCATGTACTAAATAAGAAAGGGATAAAGACTTGGCTTACAATCGCCACTTCAAACAATACATAAATATTGCATTACATCATCCAGAATACAATCAAGGTCCGACTACGGAACCTAAATAAAGACGACCCCAAATGCTAGATCCCCGATCGCCCCGACTGGGCTCCACTACTGATCAACTGGAAACGAAACAACACAACAAACACAATCTTCATCGAGCTCCTCCTTGAGCTCAGTTGCGTCACCTGCACTGGTAGCATCGGCACCTGCAACTGGTTTTGGAAGTAATCTGTGAGTCACGGGGACTCAGCAACCTCACACCCTCGCGATCAAGACTATTTAAGCTTATGGGTAGGAAAAAGGGTAGTGAGGTGGAGCTGCAACAAGCACTAGCATATAAGGTGGCTAACTTACGCAAATAAGAGCAAGAAGAGAAGCAATGCAACGGTCGTGAACTAGAAGTGATTAAGAAGTGATCCTGAAACTACTTACGTTCAAGCATAACACAAGAACCGTGTTCACTTCCCGGGCTCCACCGGAAAGAGACCATCACGGCTACACACGCGGTTGATGCATTTTAATTAAGTTAAGTGTCAAGTTCTCTACAACCGGACATTAACAAATTCCCATCTGCCACATAACCGCGGGCACGGCTTTCAAAAGTTCAAAACCCTGTAGGGGTATCCCAACTTAGCCCATCACAAGCTCTCACGGTCAACGAAGGATATTCCTTCTCCCAGGAAGACCCGATCAGACTTGGAATCCCGGTTACAAGACATTTCGACAATGGTAAAACAAGACCAGCAAAGCCGCCCGATGCGCCGACAATCCCGATAGGAGCTACACATATCTCGTTCTCAGGGCAACACCGGATGAGACATCCTATGAGTAAAACCAACCCTCAAGTTTCCCCGACGTGGCCCCGCAGTCTACTCAGTTCGGACCAACACTTAGAGAAGCACTGGCCCGGGGGGTTAAAATAAAGATGACCCTTGAGTCTGCAGAACCCAAGGAAAGGTGATAGGTTGTTAGTGCAAATGTAAAACCAAGGTTGGGCCTTGCTGGAGGAGTTTTATTCAAGGCGAACTGTCAAGGGGTTCCCATTATAACCCAACCGCGTAAGGAACGCAAAATCAAGGAACATAACACCGGTATGACAGAAACTAGGGCGGCAAGAGTGGAACAAAACACCAGGCATAAGGCCGAGCCTTCCACCCTTTACCAAGTATGTAGATGCATTAAAGTAAATAAGATATATTGTGATATCCCAATCATATCCATTTTCCAACATGGAACAAACTCCATCTTCACCTGCAACTAACAACGCTATAAGAGGGGCTGAGCAAAGCGGTAACATAGCCAAATAATGGTTTGCTAGGACAAGGTGGTTTAGAGGTTTGACATGGCAATATGGGAGGCATAATATAGCAAGTGGTAGGTATCGCAGCATAGCAAAAGAGCGAGCAACTAGCAAGCAAAGATAGAAGTGATTTCGAGGGTATGGTCATCTTGCCTGCAAAGTTCTCCGAGTTGATGTAAGCTTGATCCTCGTAAGCGTACTCAAGGGTTCCTCAATCACGAACTCGTCTCCTGGCTCTACACAAGGGAAGAACACAAGCCAAGGAAACCACAATCAACCACGATGTAATGCGCAAGCAACATGATGCAAAGCATGGCATGATATGCAGGATGTGATATGCAATGCATATGCATGCTCCGGAAGGAAAATATTGAACCAGGCCTCAACTTGGCAAACCAAGTGCGCCACTGGAAAGATGAGTTGATTTCGGTCGAAATCGATATAAAGATCACCGGAATCGGATGCACGGTTTGCAAATGGCAAGCAAAACAAGAATGGCACATTTCGGCGATTAACAGCACGACGCCATCTAGAATGCAACAAGAAACTAAGCTACTGCACTCCAACATAGAAACAAAGCACATGTAAGTGATCTACTCAATATGCTTGACAAAAGATGAACACTGATCTACGGCTAAATCACATAATAGCAGGTTTAAACAAGCATGGCAAAAGTGCAAAAGATATCAGCATCACAGACTTAGTGAAAATACTAACATGCCAGGAATTAACATCAGGAAGCAATGTTTAGAGCAAGATAACAACATGCTACAGGATTAGAACATAGCAACACAAGGCATTGCATGAATCTACTCAAAGCATATAACAAAAGTCCCTTACTGACCATAAGCCAAAAGGGCACAGAAAACATGATGGCACCCATGTTAACATAGCAAGTTTCGTTAACAGATTCAGACTTAGTAGAAAACTGGACATGGCAAAAACAGAGTTATGAAGGCATGTTTGCAAGCTCGATGCACTCACCACAAGGAATTGCATGACAAAATAAGCATACACCCAGCAAGAAGACATGATAAAGAAGCTAAACATGGCAATAACAATCTCATAGCATGCATGGATCAACTACAACAACCTTTGCAAAATTGATTAACACGTAAACAATCTGCCAGGAACATTTTATAGCAAAAGTAGAGCAAGATTGAGTCATGCTAGGGTACTCCATAAATGCAAACAGGGACATGGATGGGTAGAGCACAACCATGTGCCCAAATCATCCTTACTGAACATACTCAAAAGAAGCATGCATCTCACTGTAGCAACATGAATACATGGCATTAAAATAACGGCAGGGAAATGACTTAGTGAAAATCCTGAGTCTCTGAAATCAGCAATATCACGAGAGCTACTTTGCATGCATGTGCTAGTCACCACATTGATCACAAAAATACATGGCATACACCCCTGTAAAGATGGCATGGCATAGCCCAAAACACATGTAGAGCTCATGCCCATATGCAGCACCCAATAATCATGGCACAAATGACCAATGCTCATAAACTGATAAGAATTAGGAACTAACATTTCATAGAACTCTTGCAGCAGCAATTTGTGCATCAAGATGAACTCAAACAAGCATGGCAGAATGGAACAAAATGAAGAGGACATCCTGATGAACATTTTGATATCTCATGCATGCAAAACAGAGCTACGGATGAGGAGTTTTGATGCGATTAACATGGCCTAAAAATAACACAGATCTAGGGACTTAGAAGAAATCAACCTGTGGGAAAGTCAATGGGACGAGGTTGTGCGGGACGAGGAGATACGGGACGCAGCGGGGTTGTTTGGTTCGTTGAAGTGGTGGATCTGGTCCACTCTCCGGGATCTCGCCGGAGTTCTCGCCGGAGTGGAGGAAGACGGCAGAGGAGGCGCGAGGAGCTCGCCCGAATGGAGGCGAAAAGTCACCGGGCGGCGGGCGCGTGGGGCGGCGCGTTCTGGCGAGGTCGGCGGCGCGGAGGCGCGGAGGTAGCCAGCGGTCGGCGACGCGGTAGACGGCGGCGCGGGGAGGCGATGTAGGCGGCGGGCGGCGGATAGCG
>NC_041386.1:462850375-462898820 GCF_002162155.2 Triticum dicoccoides
GGGGTGACGTGGCGGCTGCCGATTGGTCGGGGTGAGGTGGCCGGCGGACATGTCCGGCGCGCGGAGGAGGAAGATCTGGGGTTCGTCCGCGAGATTTCGGAGGGAGACACATATATATAGGTAGAGGGAGCTAGGAGAGTCCAAATGAGGTGCGGTTTTCGGCCACGCGATCGTGATCGAACGACCGAGAGGATGGAGGGGGTTTGGATGGGTTATTGGGCCACTTTGGAGGGGTGTTGGGCTGCAACACACACAGGGCTTTACGGTTCCCCGCTTAACCGTTGGAGTATCAAACTAACTCCAAATGGCACGAAACTTGACAGGCAGTCTACCGGTGGTGTACCAAGGCCGCTTGGCAAATCTCGGTCCACTCCGAGAAAGTTTAACACCCGCACACGAAAAGAGATAAAAGGGAGCGCCGGAGGACGTAGAAGTGTCGGATGGAAAAACGGACAACGGGGAAAATGCTCGGATGCATGAGACGAACACGTATGCAAATGCAATGCACATGATGACATGATATGAAACGCATGACACACAAACAAATGACAAGGCAACTACAGCGAATAACTGGAAGACGCCTGGCGCAATGGTCTCGGGGCGTTACAGGGATCTACTTGATTTTTTGTCTTGATTTGAATTACATAATGGGGTCACAGCGGCCATGGACGGTGTTTGCATTGCTAGACCTTTTATCTGCAGTGATCATAAAAGAATTGGAATTATTTCGTTTGCACATTTTTATGCATTAAGTGAGTTTTCAATGCATTTATGTGCATAATTCAAATTTGAACTACATGCACATGCTCCAGTGCATATAAATTGGTTGAAAAATCAAATCTTTGTCCTTGGGTACATGCTTAGGTCCCATGCAAGAAATGGGAATGAAAGTCAAACACCCTGCCGCCATCACTCGGCCGCAAACATTGAGATACCTGTTTTTAAATTCTAGTAAATCCAAAACTCGTCTGAAATTCATGAAACTTGGCATGCTTTCATGGAGCAGCATCAACATGGCGTGGTAAAGTTTTTGTCCCATTTGGGGCAGGTTTGGGTATATGCTTCTCACAAACCAAAGCTTCTCACAACAAGCATGATGGTTTCGATAGGGAACGCCCCAACTTTGGGGACGAAATGATATCCATTGCCTCTAATTGCTTTCAAAAAAATTATCGTGTCAACATAGGACAAAAAGAGTGTTGTGTTATTTTTTGTGATTTTTCGGGGTTCGTTTGGACATTTTTATGCATTAAGTGAGTTTTCAATGCATTTATGTGCATAATTCAAATTTGAACTACATGCACATGCTCCGGTGCATATAAATTGGTTGAAAAATCAAATCTTTGTCCTTGGGTGCATGCTTAGGTCCCATGCAAGAAATGGGAATGAATGTCAAGCACCGTGCCACATCACTTGGCCGCAAACATTGAGATACCTGGTTTTTAAATTCTAGTAAATCCAAAACTCGTATGAAATTCATGAAACTTGGCATGTTATCATGGCGCGGCATCAACATGCCATGGTAAAGTTTTTGTCCCATTTGGAGCAGGTTTGGGTATATGCTTCTCACAAACTAGAGCTTCTCACAACAAGCACGATGGTTTCGGTACGGAACGCCCCAACTTTGGGGGCAAAACGATATCCATTGCCTCTAATTGCTTTCAATTTTTTCTCGTGTCAACATAAAACAACAGGAGTGTTGTATTATTTTTTGTGAGTTTTCAGGGTTCGTTTGGACATTTCTATGCATTAATTGAGTTTTCAATGCATTTATGTGCATAATTCAAATTTGAACTACATGCACATGCTCCAATGCATATAAATTGGTTGAAAAATCAAATCTTTGGTCCTGGGGTGCATGCTTAGGTCCCATGCAAGAAATGGGAATGAATGTCAAGCACCGTGCCACCGTCACTCGACCGCAAACATTAAGATACCTGGTTTTTAAATTCTACTTAATCCAAAACTTGTATGAAATTCATGAAACTTGGGATGCTATCATGGCGCCGCATCAACATGTCGTGGTAAAGTTTTTATCCCATTTGGGGCAGGTTTGGGTATATGCCTCTCACAAACCAGAGCTTCTCACAACAAGCATGATGATTTCGGTAGGGAACGCCCCAACTTTCGGGACGAAACGATATCCATTGCCTCTAATTGCTTTCAAATTTGTCTTGTGTCAACATAGAAAAATAGGAGTATTGTGTTATTTTTTGTGATTTTTCGGGGTTCGTTTGGGCATTTTTATGTATTAAGTGAGTTTTCAATGCATTTATGTGCATAATTCAAATTTGAAGTACATGCACATGCTTCGATGCATATAAATTGGTTGAAAAATCAAATCTTTGTTCCTTGGGTGCATGCTTAGGTCCCATGCAAGAAATGGGAATGAATGTCAAGCACCGTGCCACCGTCACTCGGCTGCAAACATTGAGATACCTGGTTTTTAAATTCTAGTAAATCCAAAACTCGTCTGAAATTCATGAAACTTGGCATGATATCATGGAGCGGCATCAACATGCCGTGGTTAAGTTTTTGTCCCATTTGGGGGAGGTTTGGGTATATGCTTCTCACAAACCAGAGCTTCTCATAACAAGCATGATGGTTTCGGTAGGGAACGCCCCAACTTTCGGGACAAAACGATATCCATTGCCTCTAATTGCTTTCAAATTTTTTCTCGTGTCAACATAGAACAACAGGACTGTTGTGTTATTTTTTGTGATTTTTCGGGGTTCGTTAGGACAGTTTTATGCATTAAGTGAGCTTTCAATGCATTTATGTGCATAATTCAAATTTGAACTACATGCACATGCTCCAGTGCATATAAATTGGTTGAAAAATCAAATCTTTGGTCCTTGGGTGCATGCTTAGGTCCCATGCAAGAAATGGGAATGAATGTCAAGCACCGTGCCACCGTCACTCGGCCGCAAACATTGAGATACCTGGTTTTTAAATTCTAGTAAATCCAAAACTCGTCTGAAATTCATGAAACTTTGCATTCTATCATGGTGCGGCATCAATGTGTCATGGTAAAGTTTTTGTCCCATTTGGGGCATGTTTGGGTATATGCTTCTCACAAACCAGAGCTTCTCACAACAAGCATGATGGTTTCGGTAGGGAACGCCCCAACTTTGGGGCGAAACGATATCCATTTCCTCTAATTGCTTTTAAAAAAATTCCGATGTCAACATAGAACAATAGGAGTGTTGAGTTATTTTTGTGATTTTTCGGGCTCGTTTGGACATTTTTATGCATCAAGTGAGTTTTCAATGCATTTATGTGCATAATTCAAATTTGAACTACATGCACATGCTTCGTTGCATATAAATTGGTTGAAAAATCAAATCTTTGGTCCTTGGGTGCATGCATAGGTCCCATGCAAGAAATGGGAATGAATGTCAAGCACCGTGCCGCCGTTACTCGGCCGCAAACATTGAGATACCTAGTTTTTATTTCTAGTAAATCCAAAACTCATCTGAAATTCGTGAAACTTGGCATGCTATCATGGAGCGGCATCAACATGTCGTGGTAAAGTTTTTGTCCCATTTGGGGCAGGTTTGGGTATATGTTTCTCACAAACCAGAGCTTCTCACAACAAGCATGATGGTTTCGATAGGGAACGCCCCAACTTTGGGGGCAAACGATATCCATTGCCTCTAATTGCTTTCAAAAAATTTCTCATGTCAACATAGAACAACAAGAGTGTTGTGTTATTTTTTGTGATTTTTCGGGGTTCGTTTGGACATTTTTATGCATTAAGTGAGTTTTCAATGCATTTATGTGCATAATTCAAGTTTGAACTACATGCACATGCTCCAGTGCATATAAATTGGTTGGAAAATCAAATATTTGGTCCTTGGGTGCATGCTTAGGTCTCATGCAAGAAATGTGAATGAATGTCAAGCACCGTGCCACCGTCACTCGGCCACAAACATTGAGATACCTGGTTTTTAAATTCTAGTAAATCCAAAACTCGTCTGAAATTTATGAAACTTGGCATGCTATCATGGAGCGGCATCAATATGCCATGCTTAAGTTTTTGTCCCATTTGGGGCAGGTTTGGGTATATGCTTCTCACAAACCAGAGCTTGTCACAACAAGCATGATGGTTTCGGTAGGGAACACCCCAACTTTGGGGGAGAAACGATATACATTGCCTCTAATTGCTTTGAAATTTTTTCTCGTGTCAACATAGAACAACAAAAGTGTTGTGTTATTTTTTTTGATTTTTCGGGGTTCATTTGTACATTTTTATGCATGAAGTGAGTTTTCAATGCATCTATGTGCATAATTCAAATTTGAACTACATGCACATGCTCTGGTGCATATAAATTGGTTGAAAAATCAAATCTTTGGTCCTTGGGTGCATGCTTAGGTCCCATGCAAGAAATGGGAATGAATGTCAAGCACCGTGCCACCGTCACTCGGCCGCAAATAGTGAGATACCTAGTTTTTAAATTCTAGTAAATCCAGGACTCGTCTGAAATTCATGAAACTTGGCATGATATCATGGAGCAGCATCAACATGTCGTGGTAAAGTTTTTGTCCTAATTGGGGCAGGTTTTGGTATATGCTTCTCACAAACCAGAGCTTCTCACAACAAGCATGATGGTTTCGGTTGGGAACGCCCCAACTTTGGGGGTGAAAAGATATCCATTGCCTGTAATTGCTTCAAAAAGAAATTCTCGTGTCAACATAGATCAACAGGAGTGTTGTGTTATTTTTTGTGATTTTTCGGGGTTTGTTTGGACATTGTTATGCATTAAGTGAGTTTTCAATGCATTTATGTGCATAATTCAAATTTGAACTACATGCACATGCTCCAGTGCATATAAATTGGTTGAAAAATCAAATCGTTGGTCCTTGGGTGCATGCTTAGGTCCCATGCGAGAAATTGGAATGAATGTCAAGCACCGTGCCACCGTCACTCGGCCGCAAACATTGAGATACCTGGTTTTCGAATACTAGTAAATCCAAAACTCGTCTGAAATTCATGAAACTTGGCATGCTATCATGGAGTGGCATCAACGTGCCGTGGTAAAGTCTTTGTCCCATTTGGGGCAGGTTTGGGTATATGCTTCTCACAGACGAGAGCTTCTCACAACAAGCATGATGGTTTCGGTAGGGAACGCCCCAACTTTGGGGACGAAACGATATCCATTGCCTCTAATTGCTTTCAAAAAAAATTCTCATGTCAACATAGAACAACATGAGTGTTGTGTTATTTTTTCTGATTTTTCGGGATTCGTTTGGACATTTTTATGCATTAAGTGAGTTTTCAATGCATTTATGTGCGTAATTCAAATTTGAACTACATGCACATGCTCCGGTGCATATAAATTGGTTGAAAATCAAATCTTTGGTCCTTGGGTGCATGCTTAGGTCCCATGCAAGAAATGAGAATGAATGTCAAGCACCGTGCCACCGTCACTCGGCCGCAAACATTGAGATACCTGGTTTTTAAATTCTAGTAAATCCAAAACTCGTCTGAAATTCATGAAACTTGGCATGCTATCATGGAGCGGCATCAACATGCCGTGGTAAAGTTTTTGTCCCATTTGGGGCAGGTTTGGGTATGTGCTTTTCACAAACTAGAGCTTCTCACAACAAGCATGATGGTTTCAGATAGAACACCCGTATACAAAGCGAGAGCAGGATTTGTGCATCTCTTGAACACAAACGGTTCTTTTGGATGACCCATGTGAATCACTAGCGGGGCGGCGCAGTACTATTCAATTTGACACCAGGCGGCGCAGTTCCTGATATGGCTTTAATGTAGACGAGGGAGAGGGTAGCGGTTCCTGACATGTTGAACGACCAATGATGCATCCTCCTTCAATTAGCATCATGTGAATGCATGAGGGAAGTAATGGGAGGGCCGAGAAAAGAGGCAGAACGATGTCAATGCAACGCAGTTTGCACTCATATAAAGGCGCCCCTCCATTCCAATGCATCTACCACATAGTATGCACCTAAGCATTTGCCTAAGCACCTACACTAATAAGTGCAAAAGTGCCCACTCCAGACCCATGGCAGAGAAGCACGCGAGAAGCCAGCGGCTGTGCCAGATGGTCCACAACGCCGGCCTGCAGCATGGCACCATGGATCGTCTCCATACGGTGTTGGCGACCGGCTGGTGGATGGCCGCCGTCGATGCCAGCTACGACTCTCAGTTGGACCAGATGATCATTCGGAGCACCAACAGGTTCACCATCATCAAGAAGCACGCGTACGACATCTTAGTACTCCTCCAGCCCGCGTGCCCAGGCTCCTCATTGCCTGCCACCCTAATCGGCCTCCATGGTCAGAACCTCTTTGAAGCACTGGTGGCCCTGCTACTGCCTTCCGATGCCACGAAGAATGTCCACCTAGAGGTCGCGCTCACCGCGAGGAGCCTCGCCCTGCAAGAAACCGTCGACCTACACATCCATGTGTACGAACGAATCGTGTACATAGGTATCTACAAGGCCAGTGAGGACGCTATGGCGTTGGCCTTCTTCAGCCGGCTGGAAGCCTTGGATGCCTTAGTTGAGAAGCACCTTGACCTCGCCACACAAGCCACCGCTCCTTAGCCGCCGGTCGGTGGCCCGGCCGACGCACTGGGTTGAGGAGGAGGAGGTCGTACGTTGATGGATGCATCTTTCTTCTTGCCTCTTGTAACCACCATTGCGATAGCATCATCATGGCCTTAATTGTTATTTTGCTATTGCATTCTCGTTCCAGTCAATACAAACATGTCTGATCCCTTTGCTCAATATAGACATGTCCGTTCCAGCCTTATTTTGATTGGCTTGAAGGTCTATCCCGCCGTTAGGCGCCGCAGCGCGCTATGCTCATCGTTAGGCGCCGCGGCACGCTCTGCTCGCGTCCGTCGGCGTGCTCATCTTATGAACAGCTTTCCCTTGCGTGTTCAACTGCTATATGCATATATAATATATGGTTGCTCGCCGTTGAGGCGACCACGGAGTGCTCTGCTCGCGTCCCTCCGCGCGCGCTCTGCCAACGGTTGGGCGTGCGCACAATCACATCGGGGGCCCCGTATGCATGTGGTTGCGCCGCGCATGTTGCCACATGATGCAGTTACGTGAGGCACGTTAGAGTTACGCGCTGCAAATTAGAACTGCCATCAGGGCCTGCCAATATTCCTGGCCGTCCGTCTTCCCCTTTAATTCCCGCGGCCATTATAACCTTAGTCTCTTCAACCTTTCGATCACGCCCCACAACACAACAAGCACACCCACGACGACATGGAGAGGGGATGTCCTGCGGTACTTGGAGTTCGGTGAGCATAGAGTGGAGACCCACGCGAGGGAGACGGATCTCTTGGTGGTGTACACCATCAACCCGGCCGTGGTGGACGACTACATCAACAGCGTTGGTGGACGAATACATCAACAATGTTGAGTAGTTGCTTGCTGGAGACAAGTACAAGGCGGTCAGCATCGACCTCCAGTACACCACCAGTCGTCCTGGCATAGATCAGAAGGTTGTCGTTGCCCAGTTGTGCGTGCGCCATCATGTCCTCATCTACCACTACTCCATGGCCACAGAGCCTTGCGACCATTTCAACAGGTTTGTCAACAGCATTGACTACAAGTTCGCCACGATGGATACCACCAACGATGTAAAAGCACTCAGTGTTACGGGCTTGGCCTCCAAGAACCTTGTCGAAATCCATGACCACTACACGGTCTGGGGTAGAACGAAGAAGGACTCCCTGGTCGAACTCGCCTCGGCCATCATCGACCCCTACTACGAAAAGATGAAGCAGGATGCCCAGAGAACAAGTCCCATATCCTGCCACAGGGCCTGGATGCCGCAACTGGATGAACCTCACCTCAGGTTTGCGGCCAAGAGCGTGTACACATGCTATGAGGTGGATCATTGACATGAGGAAGTGCCTCATTACCCAAATCGACGAGCCCGGATCGAGCCACAAGCAAAGCAAGCAGCGTCACAAGAAGTAGATGATGATCAGATGATCATTTATGCTAGTTAATCATGCATGTAATATATAATTTACTTTGTTGGTGTGTGGAAATGTCATGTGTGTAGTAGCCACCTATGTAATTATGCATGTAATAGTTTACTTTGGTGTGCGCAAATGCCATGGTTGTAGTAGCTACCTATGTAAGTGGATGTTTAATTTGGTTATGCAAGCATGTCCTTATAAGTGTGTGTGTGTGTGTGTGTGTGTGTATGTGTGTGTGTGTGTGTGTCTATATATATACATATATGTATATATATATACATCTGGGCTATTCTGTTACGCGTAACAGAATATTATTCTGTTACCCTTTTTGAACTGGCGGTTTCAGGTGGTTGTACTGATGTTTTCAAAGCGGTTGAACTGATGCTTTCAGTTGTGTTTAACAGATCGTCTTCTTTAGTTCAAAAACTTTTTGTAATTTTTTTGTCGGAACGTGGCGTGTAATATATCGTTGGAAAGCTCTTGACAACCATATTTCAAGTATATTGAACGTTTTTGCAAAATCATTATGGTTTAAGAGCAGTTTTGAAAAAACCATTTTTCCAAAATCGAAAACGTGAATCGTATTTTGGACTCAATTTTCAAACGGTTTGTCGGAATTGAGCAAATAAGATGGCGTTGGAAAGCTGGTTAAAATCCGCATCTTCCATATATGTATTGTTTTTTCTAATTCTATATGATTTAAAAGTAATTTGAAAAACGGTGAAATTCTGGGCGAAACGTATTTTCGCGATTTTTTGCAAACAGTTTTTCGGATTAACACAAATGATACGACGTTGGAAAGCTATGTAAAATGTGCAACTTTTTCATATAGAAATGTTTTTATAATTCCTTACGGTTTAAAATGAATTCAAATACGGTCAAATTTGATTTTAAACGAGATTTTTTTAAAAGTTTGTCGAAATATGGCAAATAATATACCGTTGGATAGCTATCGAAAATGCGAAACTTAGTCATGTTATACGTTTTCTCTACTTCGCAACCGTTTAAGAGTAATTTTGAATACGGCATGACAGATCCTGTTGTTTTCTCGTGTGAAAAACAGAGTAGTCGTACTGTTATATATGTTTGTTTATACTGAGCTATTTTTTGTAGAGTAATTTTCAATGGTTCCGGAAAAGGGTACTTGTATTGATTTTTTTTTTGAGGATGGGTACTTGTATTGATGCTTGCATGGGTTTGTACTAAGCGTGTTTTCACTAACTAGACTTTGCTCTGTTTTTTTGGTAATATTTTTCTCGTAAGTTTTCAACGGTTTATTGTATCGTCGCCCCTGTACTTGTATGGTTTGTATCATCGAACTGAATGATATTTTATTCAAAAAGAAAATGTGTTTGTTTTGTTTCCTTTTTTAACTCAATTTTTTTTTGACAACGTTGTTCTGAACTTCTCTCATTTTACGACTTGTACTGAGGTACTTACTAAGTAGGATTTTCATGGGGTTTCTTTTTTTGCTTGAACTTTACAATTTGAATTTCTGTCGTTTCTTTTATTCCGAACAGACCATCGTTTTTAACTCGTACTGAGGTACTTACTACGCCCGAGCTGGGGTGGCTCGAGCATGATGGAGTTGTGGACGGCGCCAAGCACGTCGGTGGACTGACGTCGCAGGTGCCAGTGCTGGAATAGCTCCATCTCTGGCTTTACCCATGGCGTCGCGCCAGATAGCGAAAGGTTGCCTGGCGGCTGGGCCTCGCGCGAACTGATGCACGCGCATCACCTGGCCGGCCGGGAGGTGGAGGCGCGCTGGCGAAGGGGAGGAGGCGGGGGCAGGAAGGATGAGGTCGGGCAGCGTTGCGAGTGGGGAGGGAGGCGGCGCTGAGCGGGGAGGGAGGCGGCGGTGCGGTGGTGAGGCCGGTGGTCGGTGCGGCCGATCCACTCGCTGCGAAAGAAGGAAGGTGGAAGAAGTGGTGGGCCGCGGGGAGGTTCAGTTCAATGGGCTTCGTCGGTGGCCAGTCACAACGTCGCGGGCTCCCTCGCTCCGGCTGACGCCGTCGCTCGCTCGCCCACGACGGCTGCCTCCGGCGGAAGGAGGTGGGTTAGGTTTAGGATGGCTCGGGGAGTTTCTATGGTGTAGCTCGTCGCGTCCTTATAGAGCCCAGGGGTAACAGAATAATATTCTGTTACTAGTAACAGAATAGTCCAGCGCTATATATATATATATATGTTGTTCTGTATGCAATCCCATCGCACAACACACATGTCTTATTAGCAGCAACCGTATGTGTTCTTATCGGTCTACAGACACATTTCTGCTTACAGACCTGTTTGCCGCGTATCAC
This sequence comes from Triticum dicoccoides, assembly GCF_002162155.2. Taxonomy (NCBI): domain Eukaryota; kingdom Viridiplantae; phylum Streptophyta; class Magnoliopsida; order Poales; family Poaceae; genus Triticum; species Triticum dicoccoides. The sequence continues at coordinate 462,860,648 of NC_041386.1, forward strand.
ACACATCTTATTAAGTTGAACTGTTTCTGTTCTCATGTCTCAACGCAAACAGTTCATCCGAGTGAACCGCATGCCGTATATCGCACACACCTTTGATATGGCTGGCCGTTTGTTTTGTGTTGCCTAATCACAAATAGTTCATCCGAGTGAACCGTATGTTGTGTATCGCACACGCCTCCATCTGGCTGCCCATTTCTTTTGTTCCTCCACATTGCAAACAGTTCATTGAACTGAACCGTATGCCCTTCGTCGCACACGCAACTAAAACCTGAACCGTGTTTGATGCATCCGTCATCGCAAACGTTTTTCATATTTCTGACGGTTTTCATACAACACCGTTTGCGATTATGGCATCGCACACAGTTTCACGAAGGGTCTCTGATCGTAGTGTCACGTTAGCAGCATCCTCAAGTAGTGCGTATCAAGCACCCCAAGCTTAATTCCTGCTCGTCCTCGAGTAGGTAAATGATAAAAACAGAATTTTTGATGTGGAATGCTACCTAACATATTCATCAATATAATCTTCTCTATTGTGGCAAGAATATTCAGATCCATAAGATTCAAGACAAAAGTTTAATATTGACATAAAAACAATAATACTTCAAGTATACTAACCAAGCAATTATGTCCTCTCAAAATAACATAGCCAAAGAAAGCTCATCCCTACAAAATCATATAGTTTGGCCATGCTTCATTTTCGTCACACAAAATGTTCCCATCATGCACAACCCGATGACAAGCCAAGCAATTGTTTCATACTTTAGTATTCTCAAACTTTTCAACTTTCACGCAATACATGAGCGCGAGCCATGGACATAGCACTATAGGTGGAAAAGAATATGATGATGGAGGTTGTGGAGAAGACAAAAAGGGAGAAAGTCTCACATCGACGCGGCTAATCAATGGGCTATGGAGATGCCCATCAATTGATGTCAATGCGAGGAGTAGGGATTGCCATGCAACAGATGCACTAGACCTACAAATGTATGGAAGCTCAACAAAAGAAACTAAGTGGGTGTGCATCCAACTTGCTTGCTTACGAAGACCTACGGCATTTTGAGGAAGCTCATTGTTGGAATATACAAGCCAAGTTCTATAATGGAAAATTCCCACTAGTATATGAAAGTGACAAAATAAGAGACTCTCTATCATGAAGATCATGGTGCTACTTTGAAGCACAAGTGTGGAAAAAGGATAGTAACATTGCCCCTTCTCTCTTTCTCTCTCATTTTTTTGGCCTTATCTTTTTTTATTTGGCCTTTCTATTCTTTTTTTATTTCCTCACGGGACAATGCTCTAATAATGATGATCATCATACTTCTATTTATTTACAACTCAAAAATTACATCTCGATACTAGAACAAAATATGACTCTATATGAATGCCTCCGGCGGTGTACCGGGATGTGCAATGATTCAAGAGTGACATGTATAAAAATTATGAGCGGTGGCTTTTCCACAAATATGATGTCAACTACATGATCATGCAATGCAATATGACAATGATGGAGTGTGTCATAAAAAATGGAACGGTGGAAAGTTCCATGGCAATATATCTCAGAATGGCTATGGAAATGCCATAATAGGTAGTTTGGTGGCTGTTTTTAGGAAGATATAAGGAGGTTTATGTGTGAAAGAGCGTATCATATCACGGGGTCTGGATGCACCCGCGAAGTTTGCACCAACTCTCGAGGTGAGAAAGGGCAATGCACGGTACCGAAGAGGCTAGCAATGACGGAAGGGTGAGAGTGCGTATAATCCATGGAATCAACATTAGTCATAAAGAACTCACATACTTATTGCAAAAATCTACAAGTCATCAAAACCAAGCACTACGCGCATGCTCCTAGGGGGATAGATTGGTAGGAAAAGACCATTGCTCGTCCCCGACCACCACTCATAAGGAAGGCAATCAAAGAACACCTCATGATTCAAAATTTTCACATAATGGTTACCATACGTGCATGCTACGGGACTTGCAAACCTCAACACAACTATTTCTCAAATTCACAACAACTTAACTAGCATGATTCTAATATCACCATCTTCATATCTTAAAACAATCATAAGGAATCAAAGTTCTCATAGTATTCAATGCACTTTATATGAAAGTTTTTATTATATCCCTCTTGGATGCCCATCATATTAGGACTAAATTCATAACCAAAGCAAACTACCATGCTGTTCTAAAAGACTCTCAAAATAATATAAGTGAAGCATGAGAGTTCATCTATTTCTTCAATAAGTGAAGCACTAGAGCAAGCGAGAAACTACTCCGAAAGATATAAGTGAAGATCAATGAGTAGTTGAATAATTATGTAACTATGTGAAGACTCTATAACATTTAAGAATTTCAGATATTCGGATATTAGTCAAACAACAAGCAAAACGAAATAAAATAAAATGATGCTCCAAGCAAAACACATATCATGTGGTGAATAAAAATAGAGCTCCAAGTAAAGTTACCGATGAAGGAAGATGAAAGCTGGGATGCCATCCGGGGCATCCCCAAGCTTAGGCTCTTGGTTGTCCTTGAATATTACCTTGGGGTGCCTTGGGCATCCCCAAGCTTAGGCTCTTGCCACTCCTTATTCCGTAGTCCATCAAATCCTTACCCAATACTTGAAAACTTCACAACACAAAACTTAACAGAAAACTCGTAAGCTCCGTTAGTATAAGAAAATAAATCACCACTTAGGTACTATTGTGAACTCATTCTAAATTCATATTGGTGTAATATATACTGTATTCCAACTTCTCTATGGTTCATACCCTCCGATACTACTCGTAGTTTCATCAAAAAAAGCAAACAACACAATGAAAACAGAATCAGTCAAAAACAGAACAGTCTGTAGTAATCTGGAGATTTCGAATACTTCTGTAACTCGAAAAATTATGACAACTTAGGACAACCAGGAAAATTTGTATATTGATCTACTGCAGCTGGAATTGGTATTTTATCGCTCTCTCGTAAAAATGATAATTATTTTCGTGAGTGCGTACTTTCTGTTTTTATCAGCAAGATCAAGCAACAATCACCCAAGAAGATCCTAAAGGCTCTACTTGGCACTTTATTAAAACAAAATCTATAAAACATGATTACTGCAATAGCTTAATCATGCGAACACACAAAAACAATAGGTAAAGGTGTTGGGTTGTCTCCCAACAAGCGCTTTTCTTTAATGCCTTTCTAGCTAGGCATGATAATTTCAATGATGCTCACATAAAAGATAAGAATTGAAACATAATGGGAGCATCATGAAGAATATGACTAGCACATTTAAGTCTAACCCACTTCCTATGCATAGGGATTTTGTGAGCAAACAATTTATGGGAACAAGAATCAACTAGCATAGGAAAGTAAAACAAGCATAACTTCAAGACTTTAAGCACATAGAGAGGAAACTTGATATTATTGAGACACATAGAAGCATATGTCCCTCTCTCATAATAATTTTCAGTAGCATCATGAATGAATTCAACAATATAATCATCACATAAAGCATTATTTTCATGATGCACAAGCATACAAATTTTCCTACTCACCACATAATCAAAATTCTTCTCATTCATAGTAGTGGGAGCAAACTCAACAAAATAACTATCATGTGAGGCATAATACAATTGAAAGTTAAAATCATGGTGACAAGTTTCATGGATATCATTATTCTTTATAGCATACATGTCATCACAATAATCATCATAGATAAGAGGGATGCTTTCCTCATAATAAATTTGCTCATCAAAACTTGGCAGACAAAAAATATCATCTTCGTCAAACATAGCATCCCCAAGCTTGTGGCTTTGCATATCATTAGCATCATGGATATTCAAAGAATTCATACTAACAACATTGCAATCATGCTCATGATCCAAAGATTTAGTGCCAAACATTTTAATGCATTCTTCTTCTAACACTTTGGCACAATTATCAGAATCCTTATTTTCATGAAAGACATTAAAAAGATGAAGCATATGAGGCAACCTCAATTCCATTTTTTGTAGTTTTCTTTTATAGACTAAACTAGTGATAAAACAAGAAACTAAAAGATTCGATTAAAAGATTTCAAGATATACCTTCAAGCGCTAACCTCCCCGGCAACGGCGCTAGAAAAGTGCTTGATGTCTACTACACAACCTTCTTCTTGTAGACATTGTTGGGCCTCCAAGTGCAGAGGTTTGGAGGACAGTAGCAAATTTCCCTCAAGTGGATGACCTAAGGTTTATCAATCCGTGGGAGGAGTAGGATGAAGATGGTCTCTCTCAAACAACCCTGCAACCAAATAGCAAAGAGTCTCTTGTGTCCCCAACACACCCAATACAATGGTAAATTGTATAGGTTCACTAGTTTGGAGAAGAGATGGTGATACAAGTGCAATATGGATGGTAGATAAAGGTTTTTGTAATATGAAAATATAAAAATAGCAAGGTAACTAATGATAAAAGTGAGCAAAAACGGTATTGCAATGCGTTGAAACAAGGCCTAGGGTTCATACTTTCACTAGTGCAAGTTCTCTCAACAATAATAACATAATTGGATCATATAACAATCCCTCAACATGCAACAAAGAGTCACTCCAAAGTCAGTAATAGCGGAGAACAAATGAAGAGATTATTGTAGGGTACGAAACCACCTCAAAGTTATTCTTTTTGATCGATCTATTCCAGACTCCGTAGTAAAATAACACGAAGCTATTATTTTCATTCAATCTATCCTAGAGTTCATACTAGAATAACACCTTAAGACACAAATCAACCAAAACCCTAATGTCACCTAGATACTCCAATGTCACCTCAAGTATCCTTGGGTATGATTATACGATATGCATCACACAATCTCAGATTCATCTATTCAACCAACACAAAGAACTTCAAAGAGTACCCCAATGTTTCTACCGGATAGTCAAGACGAAAATGTGTGCCAACCCCTATGCATAAGCTCACAAGGTGACGGAACTCGCAAGTTGATCACCAAAACATATATCAAGTGGATCACGTGAATATCCCATTGTCACCATAGATAAGCAGATGCAAGACATACATCAAGTGTTCTCGAATCCTTAAAGACTCAATCCGATAAGATAACTTCAGAGGGAAAACTCAATCCATTACAAGAGAGTAGAGGGGGAGAAACATCATAAGATCCAACTATAATAGCAAAGTTCGCGATATATCAAGATCGTGCTGAATCAAGAACACGAGAGAGAGAGAGAGAGATCAAACACATAGCTACTGGTACATACCCTCGGCCCCGAGGGTGACCTACCCCCTCCTCGTCATGGAGAGCGCCGGGATGATGAAGACGGGCACTGGTGATGGATCCCCCCTCCGGTAGGGTGCTGGAACGGGGTCCCGATTGGTTTTTGGTGGCTACAGAGGCTTGCGGCGGCGGAACTCCCGATCTAGGTTATTTTCTGGAAGTTTTGGGATATATAAGAGGCGTTGGCGTCGGGAACGAGTTAGGTGGGTCCACGAGGCGGCCACGAGGTAGGGGGCGCGCCCCCACCCTCATGGTGGCCTCGAGACTCTTCTTGTTCATCTCCGGTACTCTATGGGCTTCTTCTGGTCCAAAAACAATCTCCATAAATTTTCAGGTCAATTGGACTCTGTTTGATATTCCTTTTCTGTGATACTCAAAAACAAGGAAAAAACAAAAACTGGCACTGGGCTCTAGGTTAATAGGTTAGTCCCAAAAATCATATAAAATAGCATATAAATGCATATAAAACATCCTAGATGGATAATATAATAGCATGGAACAATCAAAAATTATAGATATGTTGGAGACGTATCACCGGTCAAGCCGTTGGCCCTCAGAGCTCGGATCTCTACGAGAACCGGTACATATTTCTTCCTTTCTGCTGTGCTGATACGGTTCGGAAGATGATGTCTGCTGCTAAGCCGGCCGGCCTGGTAACCCGGCAGGGGGTTCTCTCCTTCTGGCGAAGTATCTTGGCAATGAAACCAAGTCTGGTTCCAGTCTTTGGGGCAACTGGGCGGATTAGCAGTAGGGAAGATAGCCTCTTTTCGGCATTGTATGGATATGCCGCCTAGTTCAAGGGTAGGTCCATTTGTGAATTCATTCTACCAGTTCAAGTAGTAGAACTCTCTGAATAGTTCTACGGTGGGCTCCTGTTGAAGGTACACCTCGCAGAACACTTGGCAATTGCAGATGTTTGAAACGGAATTTGGTCTGATATCTTGTGGATGGAGCTTGAAGAAATGCAGCACATCACATAAGAATCTTGAGCCGGGAGGACTAAAACTCCGGTCCATATGATCCATAAAACCACCACTTCACCATCTTTGGGCTCAGGGTGAGTTTCATTGCCCGGAACTCTCCAGTGGATGGCTTCTTTTTTGGCTAAGAAGCCAGTCTGAACATATTCTTCCAAGTCTTCCTCGGTGACCCTAGAAATAACCCAGTTGCAGGCGGTGACAGTCTTGACCATCTTGAGAAAAAGGCCTACAAGACGAAGACATCACCAGCTATTGATTTAAAAGTAAAAGGCTATCACATTAAGCCGGAAGATGAACATTTGAGGAGCGAAGGTATTCACATTGGCAGTTTAAAAGGGGACTAATGGTACCTACCGGTTTAAGGATTCTGTTGTTAAGCCGGACGGAGTTTTAAAGAAATCAAAAGCAAGCATGGTTAAACTGGAGGAATGTTGCGAGGTCATGAAGATTATGAAGCATATTATGGCGGTTTAACAAAATTTAGTGTTTTATAATGGATCACGGTTTATGGTATAAGCCGTCATGACAGTTATGATACTTCAAATTTGACTAAGTGTTGGACAAACATATTTTGCAAGATGGAGGAATAATTTCGGATATACTATAGGTTAGAAAAACAATGAAATTCTAAAACTAGGTTGGCGGCAGTGAAAATTTTGGGCGCTTCAGTGAGATCTTCTATGGAAAATGCTATTCTGATGATGAAAACGAATGCTAAACTACCACCGCGAAAGGTTTAGGACCTATTCAAATTAAAACTTGCTCAAGTTGAAGAACACAAGGAACGGTGAAGAACACCGATGAACAAGGCAAGCCCTAACGCAGATCTGAAGTTGAGTAAGAGAAGCACTTACAGTTGCAGATGGATTGCGATGGAACGCCGGCATTCTCTGGTCTGATCACGTCGGTGCAACGGCCCGAGTGGTGCAGCGGTTGGAGGTCGCGACAGCAGAGCTCGCGCGATAGAGGAGATGCAGAGGAAGACGAAAGAGATGAGGCAAGGGGGAAATGGAAAGAACCCCGCCCCTATTTATAAGGTGGGAGATACAAGGCATGCACGGGAGTTGAGGAGGCCAAAATCATCATATGGCTGTATAGACGCCTCGATTTTCGGGATGTACATTAAGATAAAGATCAATTAAGATGTGCTGGACCTCGTGCGAAGTTAATGCGGAATGCCGTCATGGTGGTTTAAGAAAATCCTGTGAGCTGACGTCATGGCGGGTTACAAGCAAGGTTTATTAAACAAGGCGATACAAGATTTTTGATAAGTGAGGTATTGAAGATTGATGTGAACTAGTTCAAATCAACCTGGAGCCTAATGTTGGGGATATAACTATTGGGTATGAACCGCCCAGGAGGGGCAGGGTTATACCATTGGGGACTTATCAATGAAGATGGCAGATTATATCAGCCTATGGACGGCCCAAGGCCCAGAGGCGACTTGAGGCCTAGGAAGATGAACCGCCATGTATGTATAACTTGTATTGTAAGGAAAGGGTAGTTAGTCACCGAGCCGGACACGTTCTGTATGAGCCGACCGGCACTCCGTGAGCCGTCGGGCGTTGTTGATGTCAAAACTGGCGGATCTCAGGTAGGGGGTCCCGAACTGTGCGTCTAAAGTCGATGGTAACAGGAGACAGGGGACATGATGTTTTACCCAGGTTCGGGCCCTCTTGATGGAGGTAATACCCTACGTCCTGCTTGATTGGTCTTGATGAGTATGAGGATTACAAGAGTTGATCTACCACGAGATCATTGTGGCTAAATCCTAGAAGTCTAGCCTATACGATTGTGATTGTGATTGTCTCTACGGACTAAATACTCCAGTTCATATAGACACCGGAGGGGCCTAGGGCTATACAAAGTCGGTTACAAGAAAGGAAATAATACATCCGGACGCCTAGCTTGCCTTCCACGGAAAGGAGAGTCCCATCCAGACATGGGAGGAAGTCTTCTATCTTGTATCTTCACGGCCCAACAGTCCGGTCCATGTCACACAGGTCGGACATCCGAGGACCCCTTAATCCAGGACTCCCTTAGTAGCCCCTGAACCAGGCTTCAATGACGATGTGGCCAGCGCGTAGATTGTATTCTGCATTGCAAGGCGGGTTCCTCCTCCGAATACTCCAAAGCGGCCTTTTGAACATAGAAGACGAGACCGGCTCCGCATAACAAGTACCACACACAACCACAGAAAGTATAAAATTTAACAAGTCCCATCTACAGACATCTTATTGTAGTGAGACACCACGTCTCCGCCCGGTCATTACTTCGAACCGTCTTTTAGGCTCCCGCTTCACGTTTCGAGACATGGTTTTCATTGACACGTCTTGTGGAAACAGAGATCACATCCCTTTATCACGGGATCCTCATTAATATGGGCGCGGGTAATCCAATCATGTTGTTGGAGATCCCTTGGGAATAGGCGAGCATAAAGGCCCGTGAGGAGGCGTTCGATATTCTTCGCCTTTTTAAAGGGGCACAGACCCGTCCTTCCTCTTCCTCAAGCTCCAGCGCCCAGGATTTGATTTCTCCCATTGTTATCCGACCCTCTAGTTATGTCCGGATCCATCTCCCAAGGTAGGTGGGCGGCCTCCTTGGTCACCGAGGAGAATATTGTGAAGCTTCGGAAGGCGAGGTACCTGACTGCAGAGATCCCCCACAGGCTCCCTACGAAAGGGCATGTCATCCCCACACCAAAATCCGGCGAGAGGGTTGTATTCATCTCCCACTTCCTCTGTGGGTTAGGGTTCGCTCTTCACCCCTTCGTTCATGGCCTCATGTTCTATTATGGGCTAGATTTTCACGATCTGGCTCCAGAATATTTTCTTCGCATCTCGGTGTTTGTCGTCGTGTCTGAAGCCTTTCTCCGCGTCCCCCCACACTTCGGCCAATGGCTCAAGACTTTCAATGTGAAGCCGAAGCTAGTTAACGGGGAACAAGCGGAGTGCGGCGGTGCTATGGTGAGAAAGCTCGTCAGCACTGTCTGGCCAAAAGGCACCTTCACGGAAACCACAAACTTATGGCAACAAGGGTGGTTCTATAACACCGAACCATGCGACACCAAATGGGCAACCGCACCTGCGTTCTGATCCGTCCCTCCACTATAGCTCGGATCGTGGATAAATAAGGGGCTAGACTGAGGATCAATTAATGAAGTACAGAATTTGCAAAGTCGTATCTGAACTATCCTCGAGAGGGACGTTGGCCTCGTCAATGTGGTCCAAGTGATGCTAGTCGCCGGATCCTCCCGTGCCAGTGATAGCCTCTCCATATGTGGGAGTTCAATCCGGAGGGACCGCGGACGCTTCAGCAATTTTTTGGCACAATGCATGACGGGATGTGGGAACTGTTCTTCAAAACTCGAGAGCAGCGGCTGAACACGTCATAGGACGTCAATCTCAACTTCAACTGTCTAAATACCTCGCTAAGCACCCAACTTCTGATCGCAACTTGGTTGATTATCCCATTGCAATGTACTAAGAGTTCTATCTTCAACCAGGGCTGGATAAAGAAAACGGAACAAATTAGATGTTCAGCTCCACTTCCTGAAGACTCGGCCGAACCTGTGTTGACGAGGATGCTGGTCCCGACGCCGTATCAAGTTCCAGAGCCAGAGGACAAGAAAAAGAGCGAAGAGGCCGAAAGGGGGGCCATTCTACAGGTATGCTGGACACTATGTCCGAAGGGGCTGAAGCTCCCTCTTTAAAAGGCGAAGGGGAAGGAGAAGGTGATATTTCTTCCCCTCATGGGAGGAAAAAAACTGCATCTGAAGACTTGGAGGTGGAAGCACTGAAGAGAGGGAAGGCATCCCTACACTATGGTTTGGGTTCCGAAGCCGACCGTCGCAAGGCACCTCGCTAAGGACTAGCCGCTTGCCAAGTCGTAAGTGAACAAGGATGTTCTAGACATATCCCGCTCTTTTCGAGTTACAGGGGTAATATTTAAACTATATGCTTGCGGTTCGGCCCACAGTCCGCCCCCACAGTCCTCCTCATCAGGGACTTATCTCCGGGGATGATGGAAAGCGAGACGCCTTCTCATGCTTCCTCGCCCCCTAGGGCGGATGACTTTGAGGTGTCATCTCGGAGAATCTCCCCCGACCATCAAGCGGCGGGGGGGATGATGAAAACAACACCCGAGGGCGGTACTTACATCAAGGGTTCGGGGGGTGCAGCCCCTATGGGGGCTAGCAATGAAGGCCTCAAACTATCCGGCTTACAGCCGAAGACGACTGTCGGTGTCAAAACCGGCGGATATCGGGTAGGGAGTCCCAAATTGTGCGTCTAGGCCGGATGGTAACAGGAGGCAGGGGACACGATGTTTTACCCAGGTTCGGGCCCTCTTGATGGAGGTAAAACCCTACGTCCTGCTTGATTAATATTGATGATATGGGTAGTACAAGAGTAGATCTACCATGAGCTGAGAGAGGCTAAACCCTAGAAGCTAGCCTATGGTATGATTGTATGTTGTGATTGTTGTCCTACGGACTAAAACCCTTCGGTTTATATAGACACCGGAGAGGGTTAGTGTTGGTGTCAAAACCGGCGGATCTCGGGTAGGGGGTCCCAAACTGTGCGTCTAGGCCGGATGGTAACAGGAGGCAAGGAACACGATGTTTTACCCAGGTTTGGGCCCTCTTGATGGAGGTAAAACCCTACGTCCTGCTTGATTAATATTGATGATATGGGTAGTACAAGAGTAGATCTACCACGAGATCAAGGAGGCTAAACCCTAGAAGCTAGCCTATGGTTTGATTGTTGTTTTATGAGGTTGTCCTACGGACTAAAACCCTCCGGTTTATATAGACACCGGAGAGGGTTAGGGTTACACAAAGTCGGTTACAATGGTAGGAGATCTTGAATATCCGCATCGCCAAGCTTGCCTTCCACGCCAAGGAAAGTCCCATCCGGACACGGGACGAAGTCTTCAATCTTGTATCTTCATAGTCCTGGAGTCCGGCTGAAGGTATAGTCCGGCTACCCGAACACCCCCTAATCCAGGACTCCCTCAGTAGCCCCTGAACCAGGCTTCAATGACGACGAGTCCGGCGCGTAGATTGTCTTCGGCATTGCAAGGCGGGTTCCTCCTCCAAATTCTTCATAAAAGTTTGTAAACACCAAGAGTAGTGTCCGGCTCTGCAAAATAAGTTTCCACGTATTGCCACAGAGAGAATAATATTAACACAAATCTAATCTGCTGACATATTCCGCAGCGTGACATCACACTACGGCCAAGCCTTTAATCGAATCATTTTCACTTTTCCACCTCAGCGTGTTTTGCGAGGCGGTTTCCTTGGCACGTCTTGTCAAAGCAGAGATCGTGTCCCCCATTTACGGGATTCTCATCAATATGGACGTGGGTAACCCAACCGCGCCATTTATCACGGCGCTTGGGAGGCAAGCGAGTTTTACTAGGCTGGTGGGGACGCATAGTCGCATCCGCTCATATAAGGGGATAAGGATCCACCTTTTTACCTACGCCTTCTTCCTCCTTTGCCTATCCATCTTCTGCGCACCCGAGCTCCAGCGCCCAAGCCCGCACTTCCTACCTCAACCTTCTCCAACAATGTCCGGAGCGGGAGGCAAGTGGATGGTCTCCTCCGTCACGGAGGGCCATGTCAAAAGGCTAAGGAAGGCCGGATACCTGTCCAAAGACATCGCGCACCGGCTTCCTGAAGAGGGGCAACTTCTCCCCACCCCAAGGCCCCATGAGAGGGTAGTATTTCTTCCCCACTTCCTCCGCGGACTGGGTTTTCCTCTACACCCATTTGTCCGCGGGCTCATGTTCTACTATGGCCTAGATTTCCACGATCTGGCCCCGAACTTCATCCTCAATACCTCGGCGTTTATCGTCGTGTGCGAGGCTTTCCTTTGCATCCGCCCCCATTTCGGCCTCTGGCTCTAGACCTTCAACGTCAAGCCAAAGGTGGTGCGCGGCAACCAGGCGGAGTGCGGAGGTGCCATGGCGGGCAAAATAGCCAACGTCCTATGGCTCGAGGGCTCCTTTGTGGAGACCTTGAAGGGGTGGCAGTCAGGGTGGTTTTACATCACCGAGCCATGCGATCCAAAGTGGATCGCAGCCCCTGAATTCCGATCTGGACCCCCTACGCGGCTCACATCCTGGAAGGAGACGGGCTTGTCGTGGGGCGATGAAGAAGAGGTGACCGGACTGCAAAAATGCATCCACTCCCTGGTGAACAAGTAGCTCAAGCTTGTCAACGTAGTCCAGGTCATGCTCGTCCACCGGATCCTTCTGTGTCAAGAACGGGACTTCAATTTGTGGGAGTTCAACCCGGTGCAGCACCAAACTCTGAGCAGGCTCTTCGACACGACGTACGAAGATGTCTGGAAGGGGCTAACCAAAGGCGCCGAGGCTCCCACATCCGCCTCTAAAGACCATGGATTTAGCTCGCAGCGTCCTGCTGGCGAGGTAAAATATTTTCATCTTTTATAGGATGTTAAGTTTTCTTCATAGTTTGACTCTATGCGGGATCTAAACTCCCTTACCTTTGACAGGATTGGCAGGCGAAGTCCGGACTGATTAACTGTCTGGCTCCCTTGCCCGAAGACCCAGCCCCTGCTCTCCTAGTGAAGCTGCTGGTTCCAGCACCTTATGTGGTGCCGGAGAAGAAGGCCAAGAAGAAGAAGGCCACGGGGACTCGAAAGAGTTCCCGGCATATGGTGGTGTCGGACTCGTCGTCCGATGAGTCCGAGACGCACTCCTCCCGTGAAGATGAGGAGGAGGAAGAAGAGACCTCTCCCCCTCTAGTGGGGGGGAGGAAAGAAGAGGAAGGCCACCCTAGTAGGGGAGGCCGAAGGGTCCAAGAAGAGGAAAACCCCTCCGCCGGACTACGCCCCCGACGCGACGAGGACGAAGAGGAGTGGCCGGACAGGGCCAAGCGTCCGGCGAAATCGTAAGTGTTCGGATACCAGAGTAACTCATGATATTCCTTTTGTTGCGCAGCTTTCCCTAATGTCGAATATAATCATGCAGCCCGCCCAAGGACAGGCTCGACGAGTCATCGAGCGGCTCCCTGGATTCATCGGACGTGAATTCAGTTCCGCCCGCTGCCTCCCCCTGTGCTGCGAATGACGCCGAAGTGGCGTCGTGACAAGCTCCGGGGCAAGAGGAGGTGGTCCAGGAGGAGCCGCGAGGCGACCTCCCGGACTCCAGGAGTAAAGGGGACAAGACCCCCCAGGGCTCCAAGTCCAGCTTTAAGCCAGACACCGCGCCGGAATCATCAACGGTTCTGGACCGCGGCAGGCGAACTCCTGCCAAGAGGAGCAAGCCTATTGAGCCGGCATCCTCCGTCCAACCGGAGGCGCCGGACAATCTGCTGGAGGTGCTTAAGGGCGCCTCCATCGACGAGGAGCACCATACCATCATGAGTACGGTGGTCCAGAAGGTTTGGTCCGCCAAAAGCGGACTTACTGAAGCTTGTGCTAGCCTTCTAACAGGCTTCGAGGTAAGTAGAAATATGTAAAAATATTACCGCATAGACAGTAGCCCCTGATGCTCTGTTTGGCGTTCAGAAAGAAAAGCCAAATAGAGGGTCTATTAAATATCGCAGGAGTCTAACTAAAAAGGAGTCAATATACGTATGCAGGCTTCGCTGCTGGCCACCGCCGCACTGACTGCGGAGGTGGGTGCCCTGAACCAGGGCCTCGAGCGGACCGAGCAAGAGCTCGGCCTTGCCAAACGGCAGCTCGAGGAGAAAGAAGGTAAGAGATACCTTATAGAAAAAATTCCTATGAGAAGACGCAATTGCAAAAAATGACAGGAGTATACTGCTTATTGTAGGGGCCACAACTGAGGTGGCGACCCTCAAGCAGGCGCTGTCTGAGGCCAAGAAGAGAGCAGCCACGGAGCGCACCGAGCGGGAGAAATTTGAGCCGCAGGTCGGCGAGGTGCATCAAGAGCTTCAGGCTCTCATGAAAAAACATGAGAGTTTGGAGCTCGACTCGAAGACGCGAGCGTCCGAGCTTGCTGCGGCTCTTAAAACTGCCAAATCTGCCAAGGTCGAAGCCCAGAAGGCCCTCCAGGAATTGGATGCGGTGAAAAAGATAGCGGCGGGTAAGGCATTCTCTATGCAAAGCAGACATATAAAAGTAAACTACTTGTTACTTACCTGAATCCGGAGCTCTCCAGGGGCATTCGCAGATCTTCCCCGCAGCATATCCGATGCCGCCGCATTCTACCGAGCTGAGGAAGGCAGCTAGACGGAGAAGGTGTTCTGGTCTCAGTATGCTGAGGCCGGACACCCTGTGCCCTTGAGCGACCAGCTGAAGCAGCTGGTCGAGCTCCACAAGGCGGCCGAAAAGGCCCTGAAGGGCTTCATAGTCGGTTGTGGCCTGGAGAGGCCCTGCCTGGGAGCTACTTCAGACTGGTGCGGCGGCTGGTGGAGGCTTGTCCAAGGCTCGAGGTCATCAAGCGCTCCATCTGCATCGAAGGTGCCCGTAGGGCCCTTGCCCGTGCAAACGTGCACTGGGGTAAGCTGGACGGTGAGAAGCTTGTGAGGGACGGGCCGTCGTCGGGGAAGGAGCATCGCAAGCCCGAGAACTATTACAAGGATGTTCCGGCCAGTTCCCGCCTTATGGCGGATGAATGCACCAAGGATGTAATTTTTGAATGAACTCGCTCGTGTTATCCTGTGCATTGAAAACTTGTTCATATGCGCTAAGCAATGCTTGAATTTAAAATATTACTTTCTGTGCGGCCGTTTATCAAAAAATTGAGAGATGGCCAGTCGTCGGCTTCTGCCCCCATGCCACTAGTGCTGGGGTGTTCGGGATAAACCTGAGCGCTCTTTTTCCCATGATTGGGTCCGTCGAGGGAGGCGCTCAGCACAACGAACAAGGCAATCGGACTATAATGCTTGAACACTCTCACTTAGCCATAGAACTCTATAATTTTAAATTTCGGCGAAGCCCCTAGTATTCGGAAGACCGAGTTCGGGGCGCTATCCATGCCTTGGCCGGACAAAGCCGGTTCCTCGCTCGAAGCGGCATAACTCTTTAAGAACTCGAAAAACCTCTCGAACAGCGACCGGTCTCTCGCCTCATCATGACAGTCAGTTTTAGCTTTCTCTACTGAGGTGCTCAGCCCAGCTCAACTGGGGCACAATCGCAGTAGTTCTCCTAGTGCTACCTTAGCCGATATAGCGGAACGTAAGGCACCAAAACATAGGAGCCGGGCAAACCCAACTATTGACCCAAATCATGATTCGGAGCCGATGCATACAGTGCTATAAGTTCGGGGTGCCACACTTGTGAAAGTGTATGGACTTCTCATGCCATATTGATGGGTACTGAAGCCCCTGGCGTATTTTTGCCGTACCACAGTGTACGGATGCAACATGTTATTGATAAACATATATATAAAAAGAGGATAATGCAAAAAATAGACAAAAAGCTATGCATTGTTTATAGAAAGGCTGCTATGAAAGCGGAACGATACAAATAGTGCGATAAGCAAAAGAAATTGGACTATTTAACATGTCTAGGCAATCGGACTATAATGCTTGAACACTCGCACTTAGCCATAGAACTCTATAATTTTAAATTTCGGCGAAGCCCCTAGTTCGGAAGACCGAGTTCGGGGCGCTATCCATGCCTTGGCCGGACAAAGCCAGCTCCTCGCTCGAAGCGGCATAGGTCTTTAGGGACTCGAAAAACCTCTCGAACAGCGACCGGTATCGCGCCTCATCATGACAGTCAGTTTTAGCTTTCTCCACTGAGGTGCTTAACCCAGCTGAACCGGGGCACAATCGCAGTGGTTCTCCTAGTGCTACCTTAGCCGATAGAGCGGAATGTAAGGCACCAAAACATAGGAGCCGGGCAAACCCAACTATTGACCCAAATCATGATTCGGAGCCGATGCATATAGTGCTATAAGTTCGGGGTGCCGCACTTGTGAAAGTGTACGGACTTCTCACGCCATAATGAGGGGTACTAAAGCCCCTGGCGTGTTTACCGTACCATGGTGTACGGGTGCAATCATGTCATTTAATAAACATATATGTGAAAAGAGGATAATGCAAAAAATAGACAAAAATCTAAGCATTGTTTATAGAGAGGCTATTTATCAAAGCCGAACGATACAAATACTGCGGTAAGCAAAAGATATTGGACTATTCAGTATGTCCTGACCAGGGGCAGGCCGCGGAATTGTATTAAAAAACAGGTATACTGCTCGCAATAGAGACCACCTGCGAGTTCCATAATGCGGCGTGGCTTGTCTGCTTTCTTGGATCTTGCATCATTTGTGCGGCAGTTGAATTGCCGAACGGGTCATCCGAAGTATGGAGTCCTGAGAGTAAGAGAAAAAAAGAAAAAAAGGAATCCGGCAGCCCCTGGTGCGGTTTAAGCCGTATTTCGGGCATGCCGTGATAGTGCCCCTTCCCCTGTGCCCATGATATTTCAAGAGTGTAGTTATGTACGCGAGGCACTGGTTTCGCTGTATCGCGAGGGCTAGGGTTGGGGCCGCATTGCTACGCTAGCTCAGAACGTGCCAGGCGGTCTTGTTGTAGGGTACTCCGGGCACGCTTGATAGTGTCCGGCTTTTTGAAGGCCGAACTGGAGAACTGCCTAGAGAGGCTCCTTTGTACTTCTGCTGCGAGCGCTGCCGTGTGCTCCTCCGTTCGGAGGGAGCATCCAGTGTTCCCATTGACCGTGATTACTCCTCTAGGGCCTGGCATCTTGAGCTTGAGGTATGCATAGTGCGGTACCGCGTTGAATTTTGCGAATGCGGTTCGCCCGAGCAGTGTGTGATAGCCACTACGGAACGGGGCTATGTCGAAGATTAACTCCTCGCTTCGGAAGTTATCCGGAGATCCGAAGACCACTTCCAGTGTGACTGAGCCTGTACAGTTGGCTTCTACACCTGGTATGACGCCTTTAAAGGTCGTTTTGGTGGGCTTAATCCTCGAGGGATCTATGGCCATTTTTCGCACTGTATCCTGGTAAAGCAGGTTCAGGCTGCTGCCGCCGTCCATGAGGATTCTTGTGAGATGAAATCCGTCAATGATTGGGTCTAGAACCAATGCAGCGAAGCCGCCGTGACGGATGCTAGTGGGGTGGTCCCTTCGATCAAAGGTGATCGGGCAGGAGGACCATGGGTTGAACTTTGGGGCGACTGGCTCCATCGCATATACGTCCCGTAACGCACGCTTCCGCTCCCTCTTGGGGATGTGGGTTGCGTATATCATGTTCACCATCCGCACTTGTGGGGGAAATCCCTTCTGTCCACCGTTGTTCGGCGGCCTGGGCTCCTCCTCGTTGTCGCTATACAACCCATTGTCTTTGTTTTCGGCTCTTAACTTGCCTGCCTGCTTGAACACCCAACAATCCCTGTTGGTGTGCTTGGCTGGCTTTTCGGGGGTGCCATGTATCTGGCACAAGCGGTCGAGTATTCGGTCCAAACTGGATGGGCTCTGAGTATTTCTTTTGAATGGCTTTTTCCGTTGACCGGATTTGTAGCCTTGGAATCTGGCATTAACTGCCGTATCCTCGTTGCTGTCGCTGTTAACACGGCGCTTTTGTTTGTTCCGACACGACCTGTCGCTTTTGTCCTTGGTATTCGAATTACCAGGGTTCTTGGTTAAATTGTTGCTGTGAGCTAGCCAGCTGTCTTCTCCCGCGCAAAAGCGGGTCATGAGTGTCGTGAGGGCTGCCATAGATTTCGGCTTTTCCTGTCCCAGGTGCCGGGCAAGCCACTCATCACGGATATTATGCTTGAAGGCCGCTGAGGCCTCTGCGTCCGGACAGTCGACTATCTAGTTTTTCTTTGTTAGGAACCGTGTCCAGAATTGCCTGGCTGATTCTTCTGGCTGATGAATTATGTGGCTTAGGTCATCGGCGTCTGGTGGTCGCACATAAGTGCCCTGGAAGTTGTCAAGGAATGTGGCTTCCAAGTCCTCCCAAGAACCGATTGAGTCTGCTGGCAAGCTGTTAAGCCAATGCCAGGCCGGTCCCT
The DNA here is from genome assembly GCF_002162155.2 of Triticum dicoccoides. NCBI lineage: Eukaryota > Viridiplantae > Streptophyta > Magnoliopsida > Poales > Poaceae > Triticum > Triticum dicoccoides. The sequence continues at coordinate 462,878,866 of NC_041386.1, forward strand.
TAAGTTTGAGTAGGAGGTATTTGATGGCGGGATTTAGAGTGGCGCCGCTGACGCTGGCGCTTGGGCTGTTTCTTAGAGGTATCGTCCCCCGCTGTTCCATTGCCATCTCCATCCTTTGGAGTGTCCACCATATATATGTCATATGACGAGGTGGCCTTCCAGCGCCCTACAGGTGCTGGTTCTTGTTCGTCTCCTGCATCGTCGTCCATGCAGTTGATGTCTTCGGAGTCGAAGTCAAGCATGTCGGTTAAGTCATCGACACTGGCTACGAAGTGGGTGGTGGGTGGGTTTTGAATTTCTTCATTGTTCCTATCCCAACCTTGCTGACCGTAGTCCGTCCAGGGCTCTCCTGATAAAGAGAGAGACTTTAGAGAATTCAGGATGTCGCCGAAGGGCGAGTGCTGAAAGATGTTCACGGCGGTGAACTCCATTATCGGCGCCCAATCGGATTCGATCGGCAGGGGCGCGGGGGACTCGGAGTTCGGAGAGGAATCCGGCTCCTCGGAGTCACGGGCCATGCGGAGTGCGGGGCTGGAGTTCGGCTCGATCGCCTCTGAGATCGCAGCCCCTGAGGCAGCGTCCAACCGCTAATCCTTAATCGGCGCAGTAGGCTCCGAATCAATGGTCGGAACCGATGCGTGTGCGGCCTCCAAGGCGCTGTTCGGCGGCAGAGCTATATCATGCCCATCGAGACAGTGCGGCGCGCTTGGCTGTGGCCAGAATCCGTCGAAGATCAAGTCCCCGCGGATGTCAGCCGTGTAGTTTAGGCTTCCAAACCTGACCTGATGGCCAGGGGCGTAGCTTTCGATCTGCTCAAGGTGGCCAAGCGAATTGGCCCGCAGTGCGAAGCCGCCGAAGACGAAGATCTGTCCGGGGAGAAAAGTCTCACCCTGGACTGCCTCGTTGTTGATGATCGAAGGAGCCATCGGGCCTAAAAGCGACGACACATAGGAACTCTCAATGAAAGCACCAATGTCGGTGTCAAAACCAGCGGATCTCGGGTAGGGGGTCCCGAACTGTGCGTCTAGGCCGGATGGTAACAGGAGGCAAGGAACACGATGTTTTACCCAGGTTCGGGCCCTCTTGATGGAGGTAAAACCCTACGTCCTGCTTGATTAATATTGATGATATGGGTAGTACAAGAGTAGATCTACCACGAGATCAAGGAGGCTAAACCCTAGAAGCTAGCCTATGGTTTGATTGTTGTTTTATGAAGTTGTCCTACGGACTAAAACCCTCCGGTTTATATAGACACCGGAGAGGGTTAGGGTTACACAAAGTCGGTTACAATGGTAGGAGATCTTGAATATCTGCATCGCCAAGCTTGCCTTCCACGCCAAGGAAAGTCCCATCCGGACACGGGACGAAGTCTTCAATCTTGTATCTTCATAGTCCTGGAGTCCGGCTGAAGGTATAGTCCGGCTACCCGAACACCCCCTAATCCAGGACTCCCTCAGTTAGGGTTACACAAGGTCGGTTACAAAGGAGGAGATATCCATATCCGTATTGCCTAGCTTGCCTTGCACGCCAAGTAGAGTCCCATCCGGACATGAGACGAAGTCTTCAATCTTGTATCTTCATAGTCTAACAGTCCGACCAATGGAGATAGTCCGGCTGTCCGGAGACCCCCTAATCCAGGACTCCCTCAGTAGCCCCTGAAGCAGGCTTCAATGACGATGAGTCTGGTGCGCAGTATTGTCTTCGGCATTGCAAGGCGGGTTCCTTCTCCGGATACATCACAGAAGAATTTGAATACGAGGATAGTGTCCGACCTTGCAAAATAAGTTCCACATTCCACCGTAGAGAGAATAATATTTTCGAAGATCTAATTTGTTGTCTTGTTTTGGTAGAACGACGTTACGTCATGGCCCGGTGATTATTCGAACCGTTTCTTTTAACCAGCCCTGCACATAACGCGAGGCAGTTTTTCGACACGTCTTGTCAAAGCAGAGATCGTCTCCCCTTATTACGGGATTCTCATCAATACGGGCGTGGGTAACCCAACCACGCCATCAATTGCGGCGCTTGGGGGATAAGTGAGTTTTACCAGGCAAGTGGGGACGCTTAGCTTCGTCCGCCCATATAAAGGGATAAGGATTCACCTTTCTATCCACGCCTTCTTCCTCCTTTGCTCATCTGTTTTCGCACACTCATGCTCCAGTGCCCAAGTCCGCTCTTCCCACCTCAACCTTCTCCAACCATGTACGGAGCGGGAGGCAGGTGGATGGTCTCCTCCGTCATGGAGGGAGACATCAAGAAACTGAGGAGAGCCGGATACCTGCCCGACGACATCGCGCACCGGCTCCCAGATGAGGGGCAGCTCATCCCCACCCCCCAGGCCTCATGAGAGGGTAGTATTCCTCACCCATTTCCTCCGTGGACTAGGATTCCCTCTCCATCCCTTCATCCGGGGGCTCATGTTTTATTACGGCCTGGATTTCCACGATCTGGCCCCGAACTTCATCCTCAACATCTCGGCGTTTATCGTCGTGTGCGAGGCCTTCCTCCGCATCAAGCCCCACTTCGGCTTATGGCTGAAGACCTTCAATGTCAAGCCGAAGGTGGTGGGAGGCCGCCAGGCGGAGTGCGGAGGCGCCATGGTGGGCAAGATGCCCAACGTAACATGGCTCGAGGGCTCCTTTGTGGAAACCATAAAGGGGTGGCAATCGAGGTGGTTCTATATCACCGAGCCGCGCAAACCTGCATGGGCAGCGGCCCCCGAGTTCCGATCCGGCATCCCCACGCGGGTCACCTCCTGGAAAGAGAAGGGCCTGTCCTGGGGTAGTTCGAAAGAGCTGACCGGACTCCAAACATGAATTCAAAACATGGTGGACAAGAAGCTCAAGCTTGTCAACATAGTCCAAGTTATGCTCATCCGCCGGATACTCCCATGCCAACAACAGGAGTTCAACTTGTGGGAGTTCAATCCGGCGCAGCACCGAACTCTGAACAGGCTCTTCGACAGGACTCATGAAGATGCCTGGAGGGTGCTGTTCAAAAGTGCCGAGGTCCCCCCCTATTACTGAGGATCGCGGATTCAGCGCGAAGCTCCAAGCCGGTGCGGTAAGCTGCTTTACCTTTCACAGGATACTTATTTTTTTATATAGATTGTCTCTATGCGGGATCTAAACTCCCGTACCTTTGACAGGACCGGCAGAAGATGGCCGGATAGATCGACTATCCGGCTCCTTTGCCCGAAGGCCCCGCAGACACTCTTCTGGCGAAGATGTTGACTCTGGCCCCTTATACGGTTCCGGAGAAGACCAAGAAGGCCAAGGGAACCCGAAAGAGTTCCCGATGCCAGGCGTCATCGGACTCCGTCCGATGACTCTGCAGCGCACTCTTCCCTTGAAGACGAGGAAGAAGAAGAAGAAGATGTTCCCCCACCGACTGGGGAAGACAAAAAAAGGAAGGTCGCCCCAACTGGGGAGGCCGGAAGGTCCAAGAAGGGAAGGACTCTCCTTCCGGACAGTTCCACCGTCACCGACGAAGGCGAAGACGAGTGGTTGCCCAGGGTCAAGCCCCCCGGGAGATCGTAAGTATTCGGATACCATAGTAACTCATAGGATTCCTTTGTCGCACTGCTTTCCCTAACTCCGAATGCAATTATGCAGGCCGCCATGAGCCAGTATCGATGTATCATCGGACAGCTCCTTGGGCTTGTCGGACATGGATAGCGATCCAGTCCCGACCGCCACCTCCCCTCATCCTGCTGACGACGCCGAGGTGTTGTCTCAAGAGTCACCGGGTTGAGGGGAGACAGTCCTGGAGGCACCTCAAGGCAACCTTCCGGACTTCGGGAGCCGTGGGGACGAGGCCCCCAAGAGCTCCGAGTTCAGCCCTCAGCCGAACACCGCGCCGGACCCTCTAGTGGTTCCGGGCTCGGGCAGGCGGCCTCCTTCTAAGAGGGGTAAGACGCCTGTGCTGGTGACCTCTGTCCATCCAGAGGCACCGGACAATCTGCTGGAAGCGCTTCGCAACGCTTCCATCGACGAGGAGCACCGCACTATCATGAGTGCGGTGATCCAGAAGGTTCAGTCCGCCAAGAGCGGATTGACTGAAGCTTGTGCCAGCCTTCTAACAGGCTTCGAGGTAAGTGTTTTAAAATGTAGTAGAAATATTACCGCATAGAGAGTAGCCCCTGATGCTCTGTTCAGTGTTCACAAAGAAAAGCCGAACAGAGGGTCAAATAATATCGTAGGAATATAATATAAGTATGTCAATATGCGTATGCAGGCTTCGCTGCTGGCGTCCGCCGCACTGACTGCGGAGGTCGCCGTACTGAAGCAGGACCTCGAGGGGTCCAGGAAAGAGCTCGGCCTTGCCAAGAGGCAGCTCGAGGAGAACAAGGGTAAGTAATACCCCGTCTATAGATATGTATATATAAAAAGGGACGCGATTGCAAAATGACAGGATCATTGTATGTTTGCGAGGGGCCACGACCGAGGTGGCGACCCTGAAGCAAGCGCTAACCCAAGCCGAAGATAAAGCGGCCAAGGAGCGCGCCGAGTGAGAGAAGCACGAGGCTCGGGTGGGCGAGGTGCAGCAAGAGCTCCAGGCTCTCGTGATGAAGCACGAGGCGTTGGAGCTTGACTCGAAGACACGAGAGTCTGAGCTTGCCGCGGCCCTTGAGAGCACAAAGAGTGCCAAGGCCGAGGCCCAGAAGGCCCTCCAAGAGATCGACGCGATGAAAAAGATAGCGGTGGGTAAGGCTTCTATATGCAAAGCAAGCATGTAGAAGTAAATTACCGATTACTTACCCAGACCCGGAGCTCTTCAGGAGCATTCGCAGATTTGCCCCACGGTGTGTCCGATGCCGCACAATTTTACCAGGCCAAGGACGGAAGCTCGATGGAGAAGCTGTTCTGGTCTTAGTATGTTGAGGCCGAACATCCGGTGCCAATGAGCGACCAGCTGAAGCAGATGGTCGAGCTACATAAGGCGGCCGATCAGGCCATGAAGAGCTTTATAGTCCGGCTGTGGCCTGGCGACGCTCTTCCGAACAGCTTCTTTGGCCTGGTGAGGCGGCTTGTGGATGCCTGCCCGCGGCTGGAGGTCGTCAAGCGATCTGTCTGCATTGAAGGTGCACACTGGGCTTTCGCCCGTCTGAAATTGCAGTGGGTCAAGCTAGACGCTGTGAAGCTGATCAAGGAGGGGCCACCAGAGGGCAAGGAGCACCACCACCCCGAGATGTACTACGAGGGTGTTCTGCCGGGTGCCCGTCTCATCGCGGACGAGTGTTCAAAAGATGTAATATTTGAATGATACTTTCTCGTTTTATCCTGTATGTATGAAAACTTGTTTCATATGCGCTATGCAACGCTTGTTTGAATTTAAAATATTACCTTATGTCTGGCTGTTTATCCAATCTGGGAGATGGCTAGTCCTCGGCTTCTGCCCCCATGCCACGAGTGCTGGGGTATTCAGGATAAACTTGAGCACTCTTGTTCCCATATTTGGGTCCTTCGAGGGAGGTGCTCAGCACAACGAACAAGGCAACCGTACTAATAATGCTTTATCACTCTCACTTAGCCATATAATTCTATAATTTTAAATTTCGGCGAAGCCCCTGGTGTTCGGAAGGCCGAATTCGGGGTGCGATACACGCCTGTAAGCCGGACAGGGCCGTCCCCTCGCCCTAAGCGGCATAAGTCTTTAGGGACTTGAAAAACCTCGCCGAACAGCGACCAGTCTCTCGCCTTATCATGACAGTCAGTTTTAGCTTTCTCTACCGAGGTGCTAACCCGGCAGAACCGGGGCACAATCGCAGTAGTTCTCCTAGTGCTACCCTAGCCGATAGAGCGGAACGTAAGGTACCAAAACATAGGAGTCGGGAAAACCCAACATTTGACCAAAGGCATGATTCGGAGCTGATGCATATAATGCTATAAGTTCGGGGTGCCGCACTTGTGAAAGTGTTCAGACTTTTCACACCGCATTGTGGGGTACGTAAGCCCCTGGTGTATTGGCCATACCATAGTGTACGGTTGCAAGGCGTCATTAATGAACACATAGATATATATATATAACAAGAATGCAATAATAGTCGTAATGTCAAGCATTATTTATTAAAAAATTGCGTTAAAGCAGAGTGATACAGATAGTGCGATAAGCAAAGAGTAGGACTATGTCCCTTCCAAGGGCAAGCTGAGAAATGATGTTAAATTGAGTATTTCACTCGTTACTGTAATCAACCTGGGAATTCCGTGGTATGACGTAGCTGTCTGCCTCCTTGGTTGCTGCATCGTGTGTTCGGCAATAGTGCTGCCGGACAGTGTTTCCAGAGATTAAGGTCCTGAAAGAAAAAGAACCAAACGGGAAGCCCCTAGTGCGGTTTAGGCCGCGTCTTGGGGCGTGCCACAGTTGTGACCCCCTCCCCACCTATGCCCATGGTATTTTTAATGCGTAATTATGTACGCGTGGCATGAGTTTCGCCGCTGGGCTGGGATTGGGGTGGCCACCGTATTGCTACGCGAGCTCCGATCGCGCCAGGCGGTCTATTTGCCGATTGCCCCGAGCGCGCTTGAAGGTGTCCGAGCTTTGAAGCGTCGAACTGGTTGATTGCCTTGAGAGGCTGCTTTGCACTTCTGCTGCGATGGCCACAGTGTGCTCCTCTGTTCAGAGAGAGCGCTCTATGTTTCCATTGACTGTAATAACTCCGCGAGGTCCTGGCATCTTGAGCTTGAGGTATGCATAATGCGGTACCGCATTGAATCTAGCGAATGTGGTTCGCTCGAGCAGCGCGTGATAACCACTGCGGAACGGGACTATATCGAAGATCAACTCTTCGCTTCAGAAATTATCCAGGGATCCGAAGACCACTTCTAGTGTAACTTTGCCTGTGCAATGGGCCTCTACACCTAGAATGACGCCCTTAAAGGTTGTTTTTGTGGGTTTGATCCTTGAGGGGTCTATACCCATTTTGCGCACTGTATCCTGATAAAGCAGGTTCAGGCTGCTGCCGCCATCCATAAGGACTCGAGTGAGGTTAAATCCATCAATGATTGGGTCTAGGACCAGTGCGGCGAATCCGCCATGACGGATACTAGTGGGGTGGTCCCTGCGATCGAAGGTGATCGGACAGGAGGACCAAGGGTTGAACTTTAGGGCGACTGGCTCCAACGCATATACGTCCGTGAGCGCACGCTTCCGCTCCCTCTTGCGGATGTGGGTTGCGTATATCATGTTCACCGTCCGCACTTGCGGGGGAAACCTCTTCTGTCCTCCAGTGAGCGGCTGCCGGGGCTCCTCCTCGTCATCGCTATGTGGCCCCTTGTCCTTGTTTTCGGCAATTAACTTACCGGCCTGCTTGAACACCCAACAATCCCTGTTGGTGTGATTGGCTGGCTTGTCTGGGGTGCCGTGTATTTGACACGAGCGATCGAGTATACGGTCCAAGCTGGACGGACCCGGCGTACTTTGTTTGAATGGCTTTTTCCGCTGACCGGGTTTAGAGCCTTTGAATCCGGCATTGACTACCGTATCCTCAGTATTTTTGCTGTTAATGCGGCGCTTATGCTTGTTGCGACGTGACCTACTATTGCCGTCCTTGGTATCTGAGGTACCATGGTTCTTTCATATGTTATTACTGCGAGCCAGCCAACTGTCTTCTCCCGCACAAAAGCGGGTCATGAGCGTCGTGAGAGCTACCATAGATTTCGGCTTTTCCTGACCAAGGTGCCGGGCTAGCCACCCGTCTCGGATGTTGTGCTTGAAAGCCGCTAAGGCCTCCGCATCCGGACAGTCGACAATTTGATTTTTCTTTGTAAGGAACCGAGTCCAGAATTGCCTGGCCGATTCTTCTGGCTGTTGAATTATGTGGCTCAAATCATCGGCGTCTGGTGGTCGCACATAAGTGCCCTGAAAGTTGTCGAGGAATGCGGCTTCCAGATCTTCCCAACAGCTAATGGAGTCCACTGGCAAGCTGTTAAGCCAATGCCGCGCTGGTCCTTTGAGCTTTAGTGGGAGGTATTTGATGGCGTGTAAGTCATCGTCGCGGGCCATGTGGATGTGGAGGAGGAAGTCCTCAATCCATACTGCGGGATCTGTTGTGTTGTCGTATGATTCAATATTTACAGGTTTGAAACCTTCTGGGAATTGATGTTCCATTACTTCGTCTGTGAAGCATAAGGGGTGTGCGGTGCCTCTGTATTGGGCTATATCGCGACGCAGCTCGAATGGGTCTTGCCCGCTGTGTTCGGCACGGCCGGATTTGCTGTATACGGCGTGACGTTTATCATCTCGCAGAGTGGTGTGCCGTTGTGATCCGTAGATCGATCTTGCATGCTTTGCTTTGTCCTCCAATATGTCTCGCGGGTCTGGCGTATCTCCCCATGCCTTTTTATTTGAATGGCGTTGGGGTGGAGGCTGAGCTTTTGGCTGGAATGCCTCTCTATCGCAGCCACGAGGTGGCCGATCAGCCGTATCATACGCTTCTTCCTCCAGTCGGTGTAGTAACCTGCACCTTGGGTAACTCTTGGAGGGGCGCTCGAGTTTATATTCCTCGGCCGCGAGGACTTCAGTCCATTTGTCAGCTAGCAGATCTTGATCAGCTTGAAGCTGCTGCTGCTTTTTCTTCAGGCTATTTGCCGTGGCCATAAGCCGGCGCTTGAAGCGCTCTTGTTCGACGGGATCCTCTGGTACGGCGAATTCTTCATCGCCGAGGCTTGCCTCGTCTTCGGAGGGGGGGCATGTGATTGTCATCCTCCTCCTCTCCGTCTGCCGCTCTCTCAGGAGAGCTGGCTCCTCCATCCTCCTGCTCTAAATCTTGCTGGAGGGGTTTGTTGTTTTCTTCAGCACTATCCGGAGTGTTATTATCTCCTGTGCTGGTATCACCACTTTTTCTTTGGCGGGACTTAGAGCGGCGCCGCTGACGTTGGCGTTTGGGTTGCTTCTTGGAGGGGTCACCCTCCACTATCTCGTCGCCATTGCCTTCTTTGGGTGTATCCACCATGTATATGTCATATGACAAGGTGGCTTTCCAGTGCCCTATAGGTGCTGGTTCATGTTCGTCTCCTACATCATCGTCCATACCGTCGATGTCTTCGGAGTCGAAGTTGAGCATGTCGGTTAAATCATCGATAGTGGCTACGAAGTGGGTGGTGGGTGGGCGTCGAATTTCTTCGTCGTCCGCATCCCAATCATGTTGGCCATAATCCGGCCAGGGCTCTCCTGACAAAGAGAGAGACCTTAGTGAATTCAGAATGTCGCCGAAGGGCGAGTGCTGAAAGATATCTGCGGCGGTGAATTCCATGATCGGCGCCCAATCGGATTCGATTGGCAGGGGCGCGGATGGTTCAGATGTAACGCCCTCGATGCGGCTATATCTCCTACGTGTCGACGCACGACTTAGAGGCATAACCGCATTGAAAGCAATGTCGCAAGTAAGGTAATCTTCACAACAACCCATGTAAAAATATAAAAGGGGAAAGGATACATAGTTGGCTTACACTCGCCAAGTCACACAAATACATGAATAACATTACAATCATCCAATATACTCATGGTACGACTACGGTACCAAAATAAAGATCAACCCCCACATGCGACACGGTCCCCGATCACCCCAACTGGGCACCACTACTAATCATTAGGGAAAGACACATAGTAACGGCGAGAGTCTTCATCGAACTCCCACTTGAGCTCAAGCGCATCATCTGGAACGGTATCATCGGTCCCTGCATCTGGTTTGGAAGTAAACTGTGAGTCACGGGGACTCAGCAATCTCGCACCCTCGCGATCAAGACTATTTAAGCTTATAGGTAAGGCAAAGGTATGATGTGGAGCTGCAGCAAGCGACTAGCATATATGGTGGCTAACATACGCAAAAGAGAGCGAGAAGAGAAGGCAAAGCACGAACGAACAACTATGATCAAGAAGTGATCCTAGAACAACCTACGTCAAACATTACTCCAACACCGTGTTCACTTCCCGGACTCCGCCGAGAAGAGACCATCACGGTTACAGACACGGTTGATTCATTTTAATTAAGTTAAGTTTCACGTTATCTACAACCGGACATTAACAAATTCCCATCTACCCATAACCGCGGGCATGGCTTTCGAAAGTTCAAATCCCTGCAGGGGAGTCCCAACTTAGCCCATCACAAGCTCTCACGGTCAACGAAGGATATTCCTTCTCCCGAGACATTCTGATCAGACTCGGCATCTTGGTTTTACAAGACATCCTCGACAATGGTAAAACAAGTCCAGCAACACCGCCCGAATGTGCCGACAAATCCCGATAGGAGCTGCACATATCTCGTTCTCAGGGCACACTCAGATGAGACTAGCTATGAGTAAAACCAACCCTCTAGTTTCCCCGAGGTGACCCCGCAGGCAGCTCAGTCGGACCAACACTCAGAGGAGCACTGGCCCTGGGGGTTTAAATAAAGATGACCCTTGGGCTCCGGAAACCCAAGGGAAAAAGAGGCTAGGTGGCAAATGGTAAAACCAAGGTTGGGCATTGCTGGAGGAGTTTTATTCAAGGCGAACTGTCAAGGGGTTCCCATTATAACCCAACCGCATAAGGAACGCAAAATCCGGGAACATAACACCGATATGACGGAAACTAGGGCGGCAAGAGTGGAACAAAACACTAGGCAAAAGGCAGAGCCTTCCACCCTTTACCAAGTATATAGATGCATTAAGATAACAAGATAATATGGTGATATCCCAACAATAAACAATGTTCCAACAAGGAACGATCTCCAATCTTCACCTGCAACTAGCAACGCTATAAGAGGGGCTGAGCAAAGCGGTAACATAGCCAATCAACAGTTTGCTAGGACATGGTGGGTTAGAGGTTTGACATGGCAATTTGGGAGGCATGATAAGCAAGTGGTAGGTATCATAGCATAGGCATAGCAAAAGAGCGAGCATCTAGCAAGCAAAGATAGAAGTTATTTCGAGGGTATGATCATCTTGCCTGCAAAGTTCTCAGAGTTGACTTGATCCTCGTTGTCGGATTTCAGGTTCCAGCAGACCCTTGAGGTTCGAACACTGGGGTGCGCGCGGAGATTTTGCCTCCTACCTACCTGCACCCCTCCGCCTCGCTAAGATCTAAGCTATGGAAAGAACAACACAAGAGACATAGGGTTTATACTGGTTCGGGACACCGTTGTGGTGTAAAACCCTACTCCAGTGTGTGGTGTGGTGGATTGCCTCTTGGGATGATGATGAGGAACAATACAAGGAAGAACAACCTCGCGAGGGTCTGCTCTTGGCTGGGGCGATGAACTGCTGGGAGGAGCTCAGTCACCCTTCTCTCTCTCTCTCTCTCCCTCCGATTGTTGATCTCGATCCCCCTAAAACTTTCTCTCTTTTTCTTCCCCCTGCCCTGTGGGTGGCTGGTCCTATTTATAGAGGCCCTGGTCCTCTTCCCAAATATCGAGCGGGAAGGGAGCCAACAATGGCGGGCTAATTTGAAGGGGGACATCTAGTACCAGCTATCCTGACAAAAGTAGTCTTCGCCTGCACAAAGCTCTAGTGGTGACGCCGTCTTGGGTTCCACAATGACCTCCGTCTTGCAGTCCTCCTGGTCTTGGTCTTGTTGCACCGAAATGGCAACCTTTGCCTGATGCCTCGGTACTCCGCGGCTGCGCTTGCTCCCTTTGCACCAAAGAGGAAAGGAGGACACTGCGCGGGCTGGCACCCGCCTGGCGCCTTCGGTCGCCATGGCTTGCGTCACGGGCACCTCGTGAGGTACCCCGCCTTGATCTCTCCGCCTCCTCACGAGCCAGCCTGATGAGGCCGTGCCTAAGGAAGCTCCGCGTCATCTGCCCCGCGAGGCTTGGCCCCTCGCGAGGGTCTTGGGTCTGTGTTGGTGAAGATGGGCCGTGCTGGGCCCCCCTTTGAGCCACGCCGCAGGCCGCAGGCAGGCAAGTCTGGGGACCCCCGTTCCCAGAACGCCGACAGTAGCCCCGGGTCCAAGGCACGCCCGGACTTGGCCATGCAGGGAGGCGGAAGGGCAAGAGCGAAGCGCCGCGGGCCCTAACAGCCTGCGGCCTTGGGCGCCGCGTGGCGGTTGACTGGACGTGGGCGGCACTGTTCCCTCAGGCCCCCCTTATTTTGCGCCATGCTAGGCGGACTCGTAGTTATACATAGCCGCTCCCCCTTCTGTTGCTCGAGCGCCCTCTGTCCTTCCTCCGCTCGAACTCCAGCTTCTGTTTTCAACCCAATCTCGAACCTCCCCCCCCTTCCCATCGCCATGGCTCCGACGAAGAAGGGAAGAGGGAAGAAACCCGTGCCTCCGCCTTGTCCGCCGCCGTTGGCGGCCCCCGCCGAGGGCTTAGGCAAGGTTAGCTCGGCTCTGGCCACTATCTTCAACGAATGCGGGAGGACGATGGCCTGGCCTGCGTCCCACTTCTCCAACGACAGGATAGTCACCGAGGTCCCGTATTTTGCCGACGCCCTGTGGGCGGGTCTGGTTCCTCCCTTTTCTGATTTCTTCAATGCCGTGCTTTCCCACTATCAGATCCACATGATGCATCTGGGTCCTGAATCCATCACCCTCCTTTCGGTCTTCGCCTTTGTTTGCGAGGCTATGATGGGCATCCTTCCTTCGGTTGCCTTGCTGCGCCACTTCTTCTCGCTGCGCCTTGTCGACCCTACCCAATGTTGGGCGTGCGTGAGCTTCGTTGCCGCGTCTGAGACAGCGGCCTCTGGGATTAACTTCAAGCTCCCCCCGCCCGCGGCTGGGTTCTGCGAGCGGTGGCTGTATGTGGATGCAGGGGTGCCCAGCCCCCTGCTATCGGAGCCAACTTCGCCTGCTGCCCCCAATTCGGGCTGGGGCCAGGAGACGCTTGAGAGCCCCCGGCTCGTCTTCGTCTGGCACCGCTTCGTGTTTTTGAGGTTGCTTGGCGTGACAGTGCCCAAGGTGGTGAAGGAGTTCCTGCTACGCTGCGTTGCTCCTCTCCAACGCCATTCCCGCCGGATGTGGGCCTTCAGCGGGTGCGATGATCGTATGAGGCTCCAGGAAGAGGACCTGACTCCTGAAGTGCTGAGGACAGCGCTCTTGACCCTGACTGGGGACCCCAACCCTGGCAGCATCCAGCAGGGAGGGGCCTTGTTGTACCTCTGCCAGAGCAGGGGCGATTTTGTGAAGTAGATGCCTATCTTTGATGAGTGGGGGTCGCGCCCCGCCGGCCTCTAGGGGCCTCGCAAGAACCCAGTGGTGGTGACTGCCCTTCCAGTCGGCCAAGGCGGCTCTTCCTCGAGCGGCGGAGCAGGAAGGCATGAGGCGCCAGAGGCCGAGGGGGCTCCCGGCGGGGTGAAGGCGCCGAGTGATGCTCATGAGGGAGTAGCTCTCGGGGCCCGTGCCGCTGAGGCTGAGGGTGACAAGCAGCTGCCCTCAGCGCCTGCGACTGAGGCCCCTGAGGCTCCGGCTGCTTCCCTTGGCGAGGCGATTGGCAGCGCGCATCAGGCAGGCCCCCCTGACACAGATCGCCTTGACGCTCCATCTTCGTCGCAGGTTGATCCCTGCGCCCAACTCTTGGGCCGCTTCCGCGTGGACTTTGAGGCCCTCCGGAAGAGAAGGGAGGCCCTGGGCGACGATTACTCTTGTCGCCTGCTGAAGCGTAGGAAGTACTTCGCCACTGATGAGTAAGCCTTCTCCTTTCCCAGCTCCCGATCCTTCTGTTGCTTTTACTGACCCTTGCTCCATAGGCCCCTTCCAGCCAAGCTTGCGGAGACGGCTGAGGTGTCGTCCCCCTTGGCTTCGCCCCCTCCATCGTCCTCAAGCGCCCCGAGCAGCAGAGCCCTTGTGGTGAGGGCGATCGAAGAGGCGGACCGTCCCGAGGCGCATCGTAGCCCTGCGCACCTCGCGATCCTCTTTCGCAGGCCTTCTCGTGGCATAGTCAGCCTGCCTTGGGCTTCTCGCCTGGTCGTGGACTGCGATTGGCTGAGGCGCTCCCTGCGCTCTTCACCTAGGGACGGGCTGGCTCCAGGCCGGGCTTCTGGTGCTGCGTGCCCGGCCATCGCGAGGGTGCCAGCCCCCAGCCCCCAGCCAGGAGGGGGAGTGCTGATTCATGGCCCCCGGCGCTTGCTTGGGGCAGATGATGGTGTGGAAGACGTGCTCGAGCGTGCTCGGGGGCGTCGCGCTCTCCGCCAAGGATTCCTTCGAAGGGCGGCTGACGCAGTAAGCCTGCTTGGTGAGGAGCTTGCTGATGAAGACTCGCGCCTTGAGGCCGAGGGCCTGTGCCTGGCCGCAGAGAGGCGCGAGCTGGAGGGCGCCATCGCCCTTGCGCGCCGTCAGCGCGATCTTGACGACACAGAGGCCAATGCGTCACTGGTGGCCTCTCGGGAGGCCCGATCTTGGGCCGCTGAGGAGGCCCGGGAAGCCGACCGGCGGCGAAAGGCAGCGGAGGAGCGGGCTCGGGAGCTCCTGGCCTGGTGCCACTCACTGGAGGAGCAGGTGGAGCTGCGCAAGGCATCCCTCGCGCCGATGAAGGTGGCCTCTGGCGACTCAGCAGAGCTCCAGAAGCATGAGGAGGCGCTGACGCTGGAAGCCGCTGAACGTACCCACGAGTACGAGCGTCTGGAGACGAGGGAGCGCTTGGTGACGCAGGCGGAGGATGATGTCGCTGCACAGGAAGCCCGTGTCCTGGAGGAGGTCGGACGTCGGGTGGCGATGGTGCATTTGAACCTCGAGCACGAGTTTGAGGAGAAGCTGGGGTTGATCCGGGCCGAGGCTGAAGGCAGGACTGCTGCCTTGAGAGCCAAGCTGGAGGAGGCGACACGGCGGGTCGATGCTTTTCGGGCCGCCCTTGAGGTGGCGAAAGGTGAGTTAACCACCTCCCAGGCCGAGGTGCTCCTTCTTCGCCAGCGGGTGTAGGAGGCTGAGGCCGTCGCGCGCCAGAATGCGGATGAGATACGTCAGCGGCGGATCCTGGAGCATGAGCACGGCCCCATGCTCACCACGCTCCGGGAGAGAGCCAACACAGCCTTGGGCAACATCTGTGAGGCGGCTGTTGGCGAGCCGCATGCAGTCAACTACACCGGCAATCTTCAGTTCTTCACTGACGTGGTGACGCAGCTGGAGGCGCGGTCGGTCAGGGCTGACAGGTTGGAGGAGGAGAGGAGCCGCGTCCTGCTCGGGCGTGCCTTTTCTCTCGTCTTCAGCCATCTCCAGAACATGGATCCCCACTTCGATTTCGACGCCGCCATCGCCCCAGTCCCCCAGGCCGTCTGAGGTGACCTGGCGCACTGGTTGGAAGACAACGTGGATGCTCTTATCAGGGCCTTCACTTCAAACAACGACGGCGTGATCGTAGCTGCCGACGAGGGCGGTGTGGCAAACGGCCCTGACGCCGCTAGCGGCAACGCGGACAGCGATGGCGAGTTCAGCGATGCCAGCAACGGCTCGGGTGGTGCTCTTGAGGACGCATTGGGGGATTTATCCGACTGATTGTGCATCATTCCTGCTTCCTTACCCTGCATGAATAGAACTCAGGTTTTGGCTGTGAGAGCATTTTGGAGGGGGAGCCCCTCATGTAAAACTTGTGTTCATCATATTAGTAGACGCTACATTGCCCATGCGCCCGCGCCAAGTGGTTGGCTTAAGCGACGCGCTGGTCGGCTAGTTTACCTTTGCCCCGTGCTGGCCCTGAGGTAGCCTGTGGGAGGTTGTGGTGTCCCGAGGGTTCCCTGATTGGATCCGTAGGACCTGCAGTTAAACACCCTCCTGAGAGGACGCGTTGGCGGCAGTCTGGGCTGCGCGCAAGCTAGGCCTAACACGGCTTGCGAGGGGCTCACGAGGGGAGGCAGCTGAGGCGAAGTGGTAACCGAAACGCGAGAAATTGCTCGAACGAGACTAAGCACCCCTTCCCCGAACACACGCAAATCTCAAATTCGAATCCAACTTGAATCCAGCGGGGGAGAGCGACAACCAAAGGGAAAAGCAACGAAAGCAGACAAAAGGCCGTGCCCGGCACCTAATCTAGTCTTGGACGTCTTCTCTCCAGCGCAGAGCTAAGTGCTGCCACTGGGCGTGGGAGGGAGCCCCAGGGCCTGAGGCCGGCACCCCTGAGACTCCGGGGCGTGTACAGCCGCACTCATTATTACGTGAGAGTGTCACGGGGCGGCGAGCTTCACAGGCACTGGGCCTTCTTCACAGGTACTGGCCTTGCTTCATATTGCCAGATGAGGGCCCCGCCTTGCGCCACACTCTAGTGCCATCAACGACGACCGGAAACCAGGACGCCGCCGATGGGGTAGAGCGGTCGCTAGCGGTTCCCCCGACGACCACGGGTCCTCCGCCAGGGGCAGGCCCTGAGGCACCTCCCCAGCGGAGGGCCTACCTCCTGAGAACACCTTGCTCCGAACGCCATGGTGGTGATGTCGGATCTCGGCCCCTCTCCTACAGCCCCCTGCGCCCTCCTCCCGAGGGGTAGGAGACTGTGGGAGCGGGCAGCTGCTCGCTGTGGTGACCTGCACCTCCTGCGATCCATGGTTAGCGTATGCCTACTCCTGAAGAATTAGCGGTACCCAATAATTGTTGCCTCCAGCATGGCCAGTGGGACCATCCCGGGGCTCCTGGAAAGGCTCAGCTTCTGGTGCCTCATCCCCCCAGCTTGGGCTGAGGAGTGAGCCATGTTTGCTCTCGTGAGGGTGTCCTTGGTCCATCATGAGGGGCACGTATTCCTCTGGCGCCGTCATCCCGAAGGCCATGCCGTAATGCTCCGCGTGCCACGCGGTCCTGCCTGACGCGCCCACCGTGGGGTGGCAGCGCGGCTGTACACTGGGGCCGCGGGTCGCGTCGAGTCCTTCTTCTTCACGGACCGGGAGCGGGGGCAGCGCCGCCGCCAGTCTGGTGCTGACAGCTTCGCTGGCGTTGGAGTAGCCTTGGAGCCAGCGGGCGCGTGTGGAGCCCCCGCACGGGCCGCCCTGGGCTTGCGATGGGAGCTGGGTGCAGAAGGAGTGAGCCCCCGAGGCGGCCAAGCCCAGGAGCTCTGCCACCCGCTCCAGCAGCACATCGTGGCCGCCCTCCAGCAGCCTGCACTGCAGCAGTTCTCGGGCCACCATGAGCGCGGCCGTCGAGTTCGCCTGCTCCCGGCGGGTGTACGGCGTGATTGGAGACCCTTGCTGCCGACCGCGCCTGCCGCGGTGTGAGATCTGTCGAAGCCTGTCCGCATCGCTCGCGGCCCGCAGCGCCCTGCGGACCGCGAGCTGCCTGGGCACGGGATCGCCCGAGGCGAGCGGCTCTGCGCGGGTGGGCCACGCCGCCCATGGATCTGGGTTGCTCGCCTGGTTGCCGGACATGGTGATGACGACGCGACGGGGCACGAAGCGGTAGAAGGTGGATTCTGGCGCACCCCTACCTGGCGCGCCAAATGTCGGATTTCGGGTTCCGGTCGACCCTTGAGGTTCGAACACTAGGGTGCGCGCGGAGATTTCGCCTCCTACCTACCTGCACCTCTCCGCCTCACTAAGATCTAAGCTATGGAAAGAACAACACAAGAGACACAGGGTTTATACTGGTTCGGGCCACCGTTGTGGTGTAATACCCTACTCCAGTGTGTGGTGTGGTGGATTGCCTCTTGGGCTGATGATGAGGAACAATACAAGGAAGAACAGCCTCGTGAGGGTCTGTTCTTGGCTGGGGCGATGAACTGCTGGGAGGAGCTCAGTCACCCTTCTCTCTATCTCTCTCCCCCTCTGATTGTTGATGTTGATCCCCCTAAAACTTTCTCTCTTTTTCTTCCCCCTGTCCTGTGGGTGGCTGGTCCTATTTATAGAGGCCCTGGTCCTCTTCCCAAATATCGAGCGGGAAGGGAGCCAACAATGGCGGGCTAATTTGAAGGGGGACAGCTAGTACCAGCTATACTGACAAAAGTAGTCTTCGCCTGCACAAAGCTCCGGTGGTGATGCCGTCTTGGGCTCCACAATGACCTCCGTCTTGCAGTCCTCCTGGTCTTGATCTTGTTGCATCGAAATGACAACCTTTGCCTGATGCCTCGGTACTCCGCGGCTGCGCTTGCTCCGTTTGCACCAAAGAGGAAAGGAGGACACTGCGCGGGCTGGTACCCGCCTGGCGCCTTTGATCGTCATGGCTTGCGTCATGGGCACCTCGTGAGGTACCCCGCCTTGATATCTCCGCCACCTCGCGAGCCAGCCTGATGAGGCCGTGCCTGAGGAAGCTCTGCGTCGTCCGCCCCGTGAGGCTTGGCCCCTCAGGAGGGTCTTGGGTCTGTGTTGGTGAAGATGGGCCGTGCTGGGCCCCCCTTTGAGCCACGCCGCAGGCCGCAGGCAGGCAAGTCTGGGGACCCCCGTTCCCAGAACACCGACACCCGTAAGCAAAGTCAACGGGCTCCTCGTTTGCGAACTCGTCTCCCGGCTCTACCCAAACAGCGACAACAAGCAAATGGAACACAATCAACCAAGTGCAATGCTCAAACAACATGATGCAGACATGGTATGATATGCGGGATGCGGTATGCGATGCATATGCAAGATTTGACAAGGAATGATTGAACCTGGCCTCAACATGGAAATCCCAGAGTGCCACTGGAAAGGTGAGGTGATTTCGGTTGAAATCGATATAAAGATCACCGGAATCAGATGCACGGTTTGGAAATGGCAAGCAAAACAAATATGGCACTGGTCTGCGATAATCAGCAAGTGACCAACTAAATGCATCAAGATAAATATGCTACAACACTCAAACATGACAACAAAATACATGGCAGGGATCGACTCATGATTCTTAACGAAAGATGAACACTGAGCTACGGCTAATTCATCCATTAACAGGTTCAAACAAGCATGGCAAAAATGCAAATGATAACAGGTTTCAGACTTAGTGAAATTAACACAAGTCTGCAATTTATCATCAGAAGCACACTTTAGAGCATGAAAACTACATGCTACAGGAACTTGACATGGCAAAGCAAGACATGGCATGAAGCTACTCAAAGCACTTAACAAAAGTCCCTTAGTGACCTTGAGCCAAAAGGGATCAGAAAATACAATTGCAAGCATGTGAGCACGGCAAAAACATAAACAGATCTCAGACTGTGAAAAACTGGAGCATGCAAATCAGTTAACGAGTAGGCATGTTTACGAGCTCGATGCACTCACTACAGAGCATGGCATGACAAACTAAGCATACACCCATCAAGAATACATGGCATAGAAGCTAGACATGGCAAGAACAACAACAGAGCATGCACGGATCAATAGCAACATCCTCGGCAAAATCGCTAAACATGTCAACAATCTGCCAGGATTCACGATATAGCAAAAGTAGAGCTTGATTGACTCACGCTAGGGTGCTCCATGATTGCAAACAAAGACATGGATGGATAGAGCACCACAATGTTAAAAGAACATCCTTACTGATCATCCTCAAAAGAGGCACGAATCACAAGGAAACAACATGAACATATGGCATATCAACAAAATCAGGACAAGGACTTAGTGAAATTCTAAGTCCCTGAAATCAGCATTACCGATTACACTACTTTGCAAGCTTGTGCTAGTCACCACGAATATCACAAAAATACATGGTAATCAACTCTGTAAATATGGCATGGCATATAACAAAAGTCATGTAGAGCTTAGGATCATAGCATGCACACATTAACCATGGCAAAAATGACAAATAGCTATTTGATGAAACAGATCTGCCCAAATTCACCACATAGCCCTCTTCCAACAGCATTTCGGGCAACAAGATGAGCTCAAATGAAAATGATGCAACGAGATGAAATGATGTACTCGTCGATAGGAACATTTTGATATGCTACACGCGCAAATCGGAGCTACGGATGCAGAGATACGACATGATGAAAAAGCCTAAAAAATTAGGGTTATGGAATAAAAGTCAACCGAGTGCAAAGATCCCAGATCTGGATCTGGCGTGGAAACACTGTTCACCGGAGCATGCAACTTGAAGTTCACCGGCCAGATCTGAAGAACTCGCCGGAGCAGGAGGTCGTCATCGCCGGGGTAGTCGCG
>NC_041386.1:462899321-463024795 GCF_002162155.2 Triticum dicoccoides
GGCCGGCGCACTCTCCGGGCGGCGGCGCGAGGATGGACGGCGGTGGGGCGCGGGCGTGAGGCGGCGGAGAAGACTGGGCCGGGAGGGCCTGCCCTGGGCCGGAGCGGGCTGCGGCGGCGGCGCGCAGAGTGGAGCCACGTGGGG
The DNA here is from genome assembly GCF_002162155.2 of Triticum dicoccoides. Classification (NCBI taxonomy): domain Eukaryota; kingdom Viridiplantae; phylum Streptophyta; class Magnoliopsida; order Poales; family Poaceae; genus Triticum; species Triticum dicoccoides. Next base: position 462,899,466 of record NC_041386.1, read on the forward strand.
GTGTGTGACTGGCGGCGGCGGGATGTCCGGCGGCGGCGGATGTGTCCGCCCGCGCGGAGAGGAGCGGGGCTAGGGTTAGGGGGTGATTTGATCCAGAATTTTTTAGGGAGAGACCTTTATATAGGTAGGAGGATCTAGGAGGCTCCAAATTGAGCACGGTTTGCGGCCACCCGATCATGATCGAACGCTCTAGATGATGGAAGGGTTTTTGTGGGTTTTGGGCCAAATTTGAAGGGTGTTGGGCTGCAACACAAACGAGGCCTTCTCAGTCCCTCGGTTAACCGTTGGAGTATCAAACGAAGTCCAAATGGCTCGAAACTTGACAGGCGGTCTACCGGTAGTAAACCAAGGCCGCTTGGAAAGTCTCGGTCCAATCCGGAAATGTTTAACCCCCACACACGAAAAGAGGTAGAAAGGGGCACCGGAGGAGATAGGAGCGCCGGAATGCAAAACGGACAACGGGGAAAATGCTCGGATGCATGAGACGAACACGTATGCAAATGCATTGCACATGATGACATGATATGAGATGCATGACAAAGGCAACAACACACGGAGACAAAAACCCGAACCCGAGGAAAATAAAATAACTTAGCACTGGAAACGGCAAGAGTTTGGATACAGATAAGGTAAATTACATCCGGGGTGTTACAACACTCCACCACTACGAAAGAATCTCGTCCCGAGATCTAGGACTGGAAAAATGTCGGGTACTCAGAACGGAGGTGATCCTCGCGTTCCCAGGTGGCTTCATGGTCGGAATGGTGTGACCACTTGACTTTGAGGAATTTGATTGACTTATTGCGAGCCTTGCGCTCAGTCTCTTCAAGAATAGCAACGGGGTGCTCACGATAAGAAAGGTCTTCTTGGAGATCAATGTCTTTGAAGTTGGCGGTGCGGTCACGGGTCTTGAAGCAATTATGGAGCTGAGAGACATGGAACACGTCGTGCACATTTGCAAATTTGGAGGGAAGCTCGAGTTGATAGGCGAGATCGCCTCTCTTGATGACGATCATGAAAGGACCCACGTATCTAGGGGCAAGCTTCCCTTTGATACCGAAGCAACGAGTACCTTTCATTGGAGAGACGCGGAGGCAAACATGGTCTCCGATCTCGAAAGCCAAATCACGATGCTTACTATCATAGTAGCTCTTCTGGCGCGATTGCGCTGCTTTGAGGTTATCACGAATGACTTTGCACATTTCCTCTGCCTCTGTGATCAAGTCATTTCCAAGAAGTTGACGTTCACCGGTCTTTGACCAGTTAAGAGGAGTACGACACTTCCTGCCATAGATAATTTCAAATGGGGCCTTGCCAGAACTTGCATGGAAGCTGTTGTTGTAGGAGAACTCGACATATGGAAGACAATCTTCCCACTTCATACCGAAAGAGAGAACGCAAGCCCTGAGCATATCTTCGAGAATCTGATTGACACGCTCGACTTGGCCGCTAGTTTGAGGATGAAAAGTTGTGCTGAAACGGATGTTGGTGCCCATGGCCTTCTAAAAAGAATCCCAAAACTTCAAGGTGAAGATTTTGCCCCGATCTGAAGAAATCAACTATGGAATGCCATGCAGAGAGACAATCCGAGAGGTATAAAGCTCCGCCAATTGAGCTGCTGTGATAGACTCTTTGATAGGCAGAAAGTGAGCCACTTTAGTGAGTTTGTCGATGACAACGAATATAGCATCATTGCCACGCTTGGACTTTGGAAATCTCGTCATGAAGTCCATCTCAATGTGGTCAAACTTCCATTCTGGAATGGCAAGAGGTTGGAGGAGACCAGCTGGTCGTTGGTGTTCTGCCTTCACTCTTCTGCAGATATCACATTCATTCACGAACCGAGCAATCTCGCGCTTCATTCGAGTCCACCAATATGCCTGCTTGAGGTCCTGGTACTTCTTCGTACTCCCAGGGTGGATAGAGAGGAGTGAATTGTGAGCCTCGTTCATAATGACTTTGTGAAGGTCACCTTTAGGCACAACAATGCAATCCTCGAAGAAGAGAGTATCCTTGTCATCAAGGCGATAGCACTTGTACTTGGGTTGACTCTTGGCAATCCCAATCTTCACCTTATTCACCATAGCATCAAGAAGTTGATCCTCGCGAATCTGATATTCCAAAGTAGGAGAGACTTGGAGGTTGGCGAGGAAACCTTGAGGAACAACTTGCAAATTGAGTTTGCGGAAAGCTTCACAAAGCTCGGGTTGGTAAGGCTTGAGAATCAGACTGTTGCAGTAAGCCTTCCTGCTCAATGCGTCAGCAATTACATTGGCCTTGCCTGGAGTATATTCGATACTCGGATTATACTCTTGAATCATTTCGACCCAACGAGTCTGCCTGAGGTTGAGATTAGGCTGAGTGAAGATGTACTTGAGACTCTTGTGGTCAGTGAAGATGTCCACTTTTCTTCCCAATAAGAGATGTCTCCAAGTCAAAAGAGCATGCACAACTGCCGCCAACTCGAGGTCATGAGTGGGGTAGTTCTTCTCATTGGGCTTCAACTGGCAAGAGGTATAAGCCACAACTTTCTTCTCTTGCATCAACACTGCACCAAGACCTTGAAGAGAGGCATCACAGAAGACCTCAAACGGTTTGGATTCATCAGGAGGAGTCAGAACTGGAGCAGTGACTAATTTCTCTTTCAGGGTGTTGAAAGCGATGTCACATTCAGGAGACCAAACGTACTTCATGTGCTTCTGGAGAAGGTTGGAAAGCGGCTTTGCGATCTTTGAGAAGTTCTCAATGAACCTTCGACAATAGCTTGCGAGACCAAGGAAGCTACGGAGTTGCTTCACGTTCTGAGGTGGTTCCCAATTCACAATTGCAGACACCTTCTCACGATTCACCGCTCTGCCCTTGGCAGAGCTGATATGCCCAAGATAGAGAACCTCATCGAGCCAAAACTCGCACTTTGAGAACTTGGCGTAGAACTGATGTTCTCTGAGCTTATCCAGCACCAAACGCAAGTGCTTGGCATGATCTTCCTTGTTCTTGGAAAAGACCAAAATGTCATCGAGATAGACCAAGAAGAAGTCATTTGTGTAGGGGTTGAAGATGAAGTTCATCATGTGAGAGAAAGTCGGAGGAGCGTTGACGAGGCCAAAAGACATGACAGTGTATTCATATGAACTGTAGCTTGTTCTGAATGTTGTCTTGGGAATATCTTGCTCACGAATTCGAATCTGGTGATAGCCCATACGGAGATCAAGCTTGGAGAATACTTGAACACCTTTGATTTGTTCAAACAGCTTGTTGATGTTGGGAAGTGGGTACTTGTTCTTTATAGTCTTCTTTTTCAATGGACGGTATTAAACACAAAGTCGGTCCATTCCATCCTTCTTCTTCACAAAAAGAACTCCACAACCCCACGGAGAAGAACTAGGTCGGATGAGACCCATTCGCTCTTGAATATCGAGTTGCTTCTTCAGCTCCTTCAACTCTTCAGGTCCAAGGTTGTAAGGACGTTTGCAAACAGGTTCCGTGCTAGGCTCAAGATCGATGACGAATTCAATTGGCCGGTGTGGAGGCATTCCTGGAAGCTCTTCTGGAAAGACGTCTTGATATTCGCAAACGACTGGAATTTGCGAGATGGCATCCAGTTCACCCTTCTCATTGAGAGAAAACAGACGGATGGTATTATCTCGAGCGGCAAAGACAATAACATCCTCAGACGAATGAGTCAATTGAATCTGCCTGTCTGCACAATCAAGCTGAGCCTTGTGCTTAGAAAGCCAGTCCATTCTGAGAATAAGATCAATATCCGAGTTACCCAGGACCATTGGAGAAGCCAGAAACTTGAAATCACCCATCATGATAGAAATATCCGGAACCATCATGCTAGAACTCAGACGCTTAGTCAGAGAAACAACTTGCAAAGCTCTAGGTAAAGCCTTAGTACCAAAATTGTTCTCGATGCAAATGGGAATGACATGAAGGAATGCGATGCACTAGAGTCAAAAAGTACTTTAGCTGGAATATCGTTAATAGGAAGGTTACCCATGATGACATTTGACGAGTCCTCTACCAGAGCTGCATTCATCAAGTTGACCTTGGCGTGCTTGGGGTTATGCTTGACCACAGCTGTACTTCCTGATCTCATAGGAGGAGGAGGAGGGGGATGCCTCTGATTGAAGCATTTGTTGGCATAGTGACCCTTATGTTGGCACTTGTTGCACGTGACCTCCGAGAGCGGACGGTGATACGGAGCACTTGATCTTGGAGCTTGAGATGAAGTCTTGTTCTGAAAGCCAGGGTTGGGTGGGTGGGAAGATCCACTGCCACCTTTGCTCTTCTGCTGATAAGGCTGACGGAACGGAGGAGGAGGAAGCCAATACTTCTGCTTCTTAGCCACTTGAGTTGAGGAAAAAGGAGTAGCATCTCTGACTCGCTTCTTGGAAGCATCACACTTCAGTTGAGCAGTCTCTTGCTTCATTGCCATGTTGTAAAACTCATCGTACCTCTTGGGCTCAAAGAGGACAAGAGCTAGCTGGATTTCTTCTCTGAGACCACCCCTGAACTGGTATATCATGCTCTTCTCGTCAGGGACGTCCTGCTTAGCAAATTGGGCGAGCTTCTGAAACATTTTGTTGTACTCGTAAATAGACATAGTGCCTTGCTTCAGGTTGCGGAATTCCTCACGCTTGCTTTCAACCACACTCTGAGGAATATGATGAGCTTTGAAGTCTTGACGGAATTCATCCCAGGTAATCACACGGCCTCCTCTGGAATCTTTGTACTGCTGAAACCATTCTGCAGCTTGGTCTTTGAGTTGGAAGGAGGCGAACTTGACAAAGTCCTCAGGCCTAACGTTACTGCACTCGAAATTCTTGCATATGTCCACGAGGCAATCATCAGCGTCTGTTGCCTCAACACAATTGTTGAAGGTCTTTGGCTGGTTAGCAAGGAACTGGTTGAGTGTAGCAAACTGATTCTGATTGTTGCCATGACCCTGGTTCCCTTGGTTGCGCTCTTGAAGAAGTTGCATGATCAGCTGCGTGTTTGCATTGGTAGCGGCCATCACAGCTTGCCATGCCTCCGGAGGTGGAGGTGGTGGTGGCGGATCAGGATTCGGAGTCGTGCGCCTTGGAGGAACCATCCTGAAGAGGTTGACATCCATTAGCACATAGACAGACAAATATTGAAGCTGAATCAAACGGGCTGAAATTGCAACATATAGTCTTCACATCTGAACCAAATGAACGAATGCATTCCAATCGAAATGGTCACATATCCATAAATTGAGAAGCCACTTAGAATTGAGGTGGAAGAAAAAAACAACAAGGTACGGACAAGAACGAATACTCGGTAAGGATCACCCAATCTCAAACCAAATATCCGCGGAAGAAGAACTAGAGCTACAAGAATTCCCACCTATGAAACTCCCGAACCTTTCCGGTTATGCAATCAGGTGTTGGGGATACATGGGAAGCATAATATCTCACCCAAATCTAGCAAATCCTACATCCAGCTGTATCCATCCTTCAACACATAACCGAGAAACCTTCGGAAATCATTTACCTCAACCTTCGAAAAGCATCTGTTATACGAGTTATGGCAGTACTCCTGAACTCCCGCCCCAGTACTGGGTGGCATCGAGGTTATCTCACAAACAACTGCATAAAAGAGATTTTCAATGTCGGTGAAACTCAGGTATTCCAGAATCTCAACGATAAAATTGTGATGACAACACCTCGGAGCTCAACTCCCCGGGACACTGCCACAACCCCTAAATGACAGGAGGCACCAAGAACAATGTTCTCATCACAAATCGATCGGAACGATTCCAAGATACCCACGTGATCCTAAAAAAATTTAGTGAACTTTGAGAAGAGAAGAGTCAAAACTCTATGTCAGGATGCCTTACCAGAGCGATGATGGGACTGGGGAGTAAAAAGAATTCCTAAACTCTCCGATATATATAATCCTAGATGACTCAAAACATTTTTTCTAGACTCAACAATGCCAACGATTCGATCAAGCAGGGGGCTCCTAAGGTCGGGGAAGGCTCTGATTACCAACTTATAACGCCCTCGATGCAGCTATATCTCCTACGTGTCGAAGCATGACTTAGAAGCATAACCGCATTGAAAGCAATGTCGCAAGTAAGGTAATCTTCACAACAACCCATGTATAAATATAAAAGGGGAAAGGATACATAGTTGGCTTACACTCGCCACGTCACACAAATACATGAATAACATTACAATCATCCAATACACTCATGGTCCGACTACGGTACCAAAATAAAGATCAACCCCCACATGCGACACGGTCCCCGATCGCCCCAACTGGGCACCACTACTGATCATCAGGGAAAGACACATAGTAACGGTGAGAGTCTTCATCGAACTCCCACTTGAGCTCAAGCGCATCATCTGGAACGGTATCATCGGTCCCTGCATCTGGTTTGGAAGTAAACTGTGAGTCACGGGGACTCAGCAATCTCGCACCCTCGCGATCAAGACTATTTAAGCTTATAGGTAAGGCAAAGGTATGATGTGGAGCTGCAGCAAGCGACTAGCATATATGGTGGCTAACATACGCAAAAGAGAGCGAGAAGAGAAGGCAAAGCACGAACGAACAACTATGATCAAGAAGTGATCCTAGAACAACCTACGTCAAACATTACTCCAACACCGTGTTCACTTCCCGGACTCCGCCGAGAAGAGACCATCACGGTTACACACGCGGTTGATTCATTTTAATTAAGTTAAGTTTCATGTTATCTACAACCGGACATTAACAAATTCCCATCTGCCCATAACCGCGGGCACGGCTTTCGAAAGTTCAAATCCTTGCAGGGGAGTCCCAACTTAGCCCATCACAAGCTCTCACGGTCAACAAAGGATATTCCTTCTCCCGAGACATTCCGATCAGACTCGCCATCTCGGTTTTACAAGACATCCTCGACAATGGTAAAACAAGTCCAGCTACACCGCCCGAAAGTGCCGACAAATCCCGATAGGAGCTGCACATATCTCGTTCTCAGGGCACACTCAGATGAGACTAGCTACGAGTAAAACCAACCCTCTAGTTTCCCCGAGGTGGCCCCACAGGCAGCTCAGTCGGATCAACACTCAGAGGAGCACTGGCCCAGGGGGGGTTAATAAAGATGACCCTTGGGCTCCGGAAACCCAAGGGAAAAAGAGGCTAGGTGGCAAATGGTAAAACCAAGGTTGGGCATTGCTGGAGGAGTTTTATTCAAGGCGAACTGTCAAGGGGTTCCCATTATAACCCAACCGCGTAAGGAACGCAAAAACCAGGAACATAACACCGATATGACGGAAACTAGGGCGGCAAGAGTGGAACAAAACACTAGGAAAAAGGCCGAGCCTTCCACCCTTTACCAAGTATATAATGCATTAAGATAACAAGATAATATGGTGATATCCCAACAATAAACAATGTTCCAACAAGGAACGATCTCCAATCTTCACCTGCAACTAGCAACGCTATAAGAGGGGCTGAGCAAAGCGGTAACATAGCCAATCAACGGTTTGCTAGGACATGGTGGGTTAGAGGTTTGACATGGCAATTTGGGAGGCATGATAAGCAAGTGGTAGGTATCGTAGCATAGGCATACCAAAAGAGCGAGCATCTAGCAAGCAAAGATAGAAGTGATTTCGAGGGTATGATCATCTTGCCTGCAAAGTTCTCAGAGTTGACTTGATCCTCGTAAGCGAACTCAGCGGGCTCCTCATTTGAGAACTCGTCTCCCGGCTCTACCCAAACAAGGACAACAAGCAAACGGAACACAATCAACCACATGCAATGCTCAAACAACATGATGCAGACATGGTATGATATGTGGGATGCGGTATGCGATGCATATGCAAGATTTGACAAGGAATGATTGAACCTGGCCTCAACTTGGAAATCCAAGAGTGCCACTGGAAAGGTGAGGTGATTTCGGTTGAAATCGATATAAAGATCACTGGAATCGGATGCACGGTTTGGAAATGGCAAGCAAAACAAACATGGCACCGGTCTGTGATAATCAGCAAGTGACCAACTAAATTCATCAAGATAAATATGCTATAGCACTCAAACATGACAACAAAATACATGGCAGGGTTCCACTCATGATTCTTGACAAAAGATGAACACTGAGCTACGGCTAATTCATCCATTAACAGGTTCAAACAAGCATGGCAAAAATGCAAATGATAACAGGTTTCAGACTTAGTGAAATTAACACAAGTCTGCAATTTATCATCAGAAGCACACTTTAGAGCATGAAAACTACATGCTACAGGAACTTGACATGGCAAAGCAAGACATGGCATGAAGCTACTCAAAGCACTTAACAAAAGTCCCTTAGTGACCTTGAGCCAAAAGGGATCAGAAAATACAATTGCAAGCATGTGAGCACGGCAAAAACATAAACAGATCTCAGACTGTGAAAAACTGGAGCATGCAAATCAGTTAACGAGTAGGCATGTTTACGAGCTCGATGCACTCACTACAGAGCATGGCATGACAAACTAAGCATACACCCATCAAGAATACATGGCATAGAAGGTAGACATGGCAAGAACAACAACAGAGCATGCACGGATCAATAGCAACATCCTCGGCAAAATCGCTAAACATGTCAACAATCTGCCAGGATTCACGATATAGCAAAAGTAGAGCTTGATTGACTCACGCTAGGGTGCTCCATGATTGCAAACAAATACATGGATGGATAGAGCACCACAATGTTAAAAGAACATCCTTACTGATCATCCTCAAAAGAGGCACGAATCACAAGGAAACAACATGAACATATGGCATATCAACAAAATCAGGACAAGGACTTAGTGAAATTCTAAGTCCCTGAAATCAGCATTACCGATTACACTACTTTGCAAGCTTGTGCTAGTCACCACGAATATCACAAAAATACATGGTAATCAACTCTGTAAAGATGGCATGGCATATAACAAAACTCATGTAGAGCTTAGGATCATAGCATGCACACATTAACCATGGCAAAAATGACAAATAGCTATTTGATGAAACAGATCTGCCCAAATTCACCACATAGCCCTCTTCCAACAGCATTTCGGGCAACAAGATGAGCTCAAATGAAAATGATGCAACGAGATGAAATGATGTACTCGTCGATACGAACATTTTGATATGCTACACGCGCAAATCGGAGCTACAGATGCAGAGATACGACATGATGAAAAAGCCTAAAAAATTAGGGTTATGGAATAAAAGTCAACCGAGTGCAAAGATCCCAGATCTGGATCTGGCGTGGAAACACTGTTCACCGGAGCATGCAACTTGAAGTTCACCGGCCAGATCTGAAGAACTCGCCGGAGCAGGAGGTCGTCATCGCCGGGGTAGTCGCGGGGCTCGCCGGAGTGGTGAGGAGGCGTCGCCGGCGCGGCGCGGTTTGGTGTTGGAGCTCCGGTGGCGCGGCGCGGCTGGGCAAGGCGGCGAGAGGTCCGGCCGGCGAGGGTCGGTGCGGTGGCGGCCAGAAATGGCGCCGCGGCGGCCGGCGCACTCTCCGGGCGGCGGCGCGAGGATGGACGGCGGTGGGGCGCGGGCGTGAGGCGGCGGAGAAGGCTGGGCCGGGAGGGCCTGCCCTGGGCCGGAGCGGGCTGCGGCGGCGGCGCGCAGAGTGGAGCCACGTGGGGGTGTGTGACTGGCGGCGGCGGGATGTCCGGCGGCGGCGGATGTGTCCGCCCGCGCGGAGAGGAGCGGGGCTAGGGTTAGGGGGTGATTTGATCCAGAATTTTTTAGGGAGAGACCTTTATATAGGTAGGAGGATCTAGGAGGCTCCAAATTGAGCACGGTTTGCGGCCACGCGATCATGATCGAACGCTCTAGATGATGGAAGGGTTTTTGTGGGTTTTGGGCCAAATTTGAAGGGTGTTGGGCTGCAACACAAACGAGGCCTTCTCAGTCCCTCGGTTAACCGTTGGAGTATCAAACGAAGTCCAAATGGCTCGAAACTTGACAGGCGGTCTACCGGTAGTAAACCAAGGCCGCTTGGAAAGTCTTGGTCCAATCCGGAAATGTTTAACCCCCACACACGAAAAGAGGTAGAAAGGGGCACCGGAGGAGATAGGAGCGCCGGAATGCAAAACGGACAACGGGGAAAATGCTCGGATGCATGAGACGAACACGTATGCAAATGCATTGCACATGATGACATGATATGAGATGCATGACAAAGGCAACAACACACGGAGACAAAAACCCGAACCCGAGGAAAATAAAATAACTTAGCGCTGGAAACGGCAAGAGTTTGGATACAGATAAGGTAAATTACATCCGGGGTGTTACAACACTCCACCACTACGAAAGAATCTCGTCCCGAGATCTAGGACTGGAAAAATGTCGGGTACTCAGAACGGAGGTGATCCTCGCGTTCCCAGGTGGCTTCATGGTCGGAATGGTGTGACCACTTGACTTTGAGGAATTTGATTGACTTATTGCGAGCCTTGCGCTCAGTCTCTTCAAGAATAGCAACGGGGTGCTCACGATAAGAAAGGTCTTCTTGGAGATCAATGTCTTTGAAGTTGGCGGTGCGGTCACGGGTCTTGAAGCAATTATGGAGCTGAGAGACATGGAACACGTCGTGCACATTTGCAAATTTGGAGGGAAGCTCGAGTTGATAGGCGAGATCGCCTCTCTTGATGACGATCATGAAAGGACCCACGTATCTAGGGGCAAGCTTCCCTTTGATACCGAAGCAACGAGTACCTTTCATTGGAGAGACGCGGAGGCAAACATGATCTCCGATCTCGAAAGCCAAATCACGATGCTTACTATCATAGTAGCTCTTCTGGCGCGATTGCGCTGCTTTGAGGTTATCACGAATGACTTTGCACATTTCCTCTGCCTCTGTGATCAAGTCATTTCCAAGAAGTTGACGTTCACCGGTCTTTGACCAGTTAAGAGGAGTACGACACTTCCTGCCATAGATAATTTCAAATGGGGCCTTGCCAGAACTTGCATGGAAGCTGTTGTTGTAGGAGAACTCGACATATGGAAGACAATCTTCCCACTTCATACCGAAAGAGAGAACGCAAGCCCTGAGCATATCTTCGAGAATCTGATTGACACGCTCGACTTGGCCGCTAGTTTGAGGATGAAAAGTTGTGCTGAAACGGATGTTGGTGCCCATGGCCTTCTAAAAAGAATCCCAAAACTTCAAGGTGAAGATTTTGCCCCGATCTGAAGAAATCAACTATGGAATGCCATGCAGAGAGACAATCCGAGAGGTATAAAGCTCCGCCAATTGAGCTGCTGTGATAGACTCTTTGATAGGCAGAAAGTGAGCCACTTTAGTGAGTTTGTCGATGACAACGAATATAGCATCATTGCCACGCTTGGACTTTGGAAATCTCGTCATGAAGTCCATCTCAATGTGGTCAAACTTCCATTCTGGAATGGCAAGAGGTTGGAGGAGACCAGCTGGTCATTGGTGTTCTGCCTTCACTCTTCTGCAGATATCACATTCATTCACGAACCGAGCAATCTCGCGCTTCATTCGAGTCCACCAATATGCCTGCTTGAGGTCCTGGTACTTCTTCGTACTCCCAGGGTGGATAGAGAGGAGTGAATTGTGAGCCTCGTTCATAATGACTTTGTGAAGGTCACCTTTAGGCACAACAATGCAATCCTCAAAGAAGAGAGTATCCTTGTCATCAAGGCGATAGCACTTGTACTTGGGTTGACTCTTGGCAATCCCAATCTTCACCTTATTCACCATAGCATCAAGAAGTTGATCCTCGCGAATCTGATATTCCAAAGTAGGAGAGACTTGGAGGTTGGCAAGGAAACCTTGAGGAACAACTTGCAAATTGAGTTTGCGGAAAGCTTCACAAAGCTCGGGTTGGTAAGGCTTGAGAATCAGACTGTTGCAGTAAGCCTTCCTGCTCAATGCGTCAGCAATTACATTGGCCTTGCCTGGAGTATATTCGATACTCGGATTATACTCTTGAATCATTTCGACCCAACGAGTCTGCCTGAGGTTGAGATTAGGCTGAGTGAAGATGTACTTGAGACTCTTGTGGTCAGTGAAGATGTCCACTTTTCTTCCCAATAAGAGATGTCTCCAAGTCAAAAGAGCATGCACAACTGCCGCCAACTCGAGGTCATGAGTGGGGTAGTTCTTCTCATTGGGCTTCAACTGGCAAGAGGTATAAGCCACAACTTTCTTCTCTTGCATCAACACTGCACCAAGACCTTGAAGAGAGGCATCACAGAAGACCTCAAACGGTTTGGATTCATCAGGAGGAGTCAGAACTGGAGCAGTGACTAATTTCTCTTTCAGGGTGTTGAAAGCGATGTCACATTCAGGAGACCAAACGTACTTCATGTGCTTCTGGAGAAGGTTGGAAAGCGGCTTTGCGATCTTTGAGAAGTTCTCAATGAACCTTCGACAATAGCTTGCGAGACCAAGGAAGCTACGGAGTTGCTTCACGTTCTGAGGTGGTTCCCAATTCACAATTGCAGACACCTTCTCACGATTCACCGCTCTGCCCTTGGCAGAGCTGATATGCCCAAGATAGAGAACCTCATCGAGCCAAAACTCGCACTTTGAGAACTTGGCGTAGAACTGATGTTCTCTGAGCTTATCCAGCACCAAACGCAAGTGCTTGGCATGATCTTCCTTGTTCTTGGAAAAGACCAAAATGTCATCGAGATAGACCAAGAAGAAGTCATTTGTGTAGGGGTTGAAGATGAAGTTCATCATGTGAGAGAAAGTCGGAGGAGCGTTGACGAGGCCAAAAGACATGACAGTGTATTCATATGAACTGTAGCTTGTTCTGAATGTTGTCTTGGGAATATCTTGCTCACGAATTCGAATCTGGTGATAGCCCATACGGAGATCAAGCTTGGAGAATACTTGAACACCTTTGATTTGTTCAAACAGCTTGTTGATGTTGGGAAGTGGGTACTTGTTCTTTATAGTCTTCTTTTTCAATGGACGGTATTAAACACAAAGTCGGTCCATTCCATCCTTCTTCTTCACAAAAAGAACTCCACAACCCCACGGAGAAGAACTAGGTCGGATGAGACCCATTCGCTCTTGAATATCGAGTTGCTTCTTCAGCTCCTTCAACTCTTCAGGTCCAAGGTTGTAAGGACGTTTGCAAACAGGTTCCGTGCTAGGCTCAAGATCGATGACGAATTCAATTGGCCGGTGTGGAGGCATTCCTGGAAGCTCTTCTGGAAAGACGTCTTGATATTCGCAAACGACTGGAATTTGCGAGATGGCATCCAGTTCACCCTTCTCATTGAGAGAAAACAGACGGATGGTATTATCTCGAGCGGCAAAGACAATAACATCCTCAGACGAATGAGTCAATTGAATCTGCCTGTCTGCACAATCAAGCTGAGCCTTGTGCTTAGAAAGCCAGTCCATTCTGAGAATAAGATCAATATCCGAGTTACCCAGGACCATTGGAGAAGCCAGAAACTTGAAATCACCCATCATGATAGAAATATCCGGAACCATCATGCTAGAACTCAGACGCTTAGCCGGAGAAACAACTTGCAAAGCTCTAGGTAAAGCCTTAGTACCAAAATTGTTCTCCGATGCAAATGGGAATGACATGAAGGAATGCGATGCACTAGAGTCAAAAAGTACTTTAGCTGGAATATCGTTAATAGGAAGGTTACCCATGATGACATTTGACGAGTCCTCTACCAGAGCTGCATTCATCAAGTTGACCTTGGCGTGCTTGGGGTTATGCTTGACCACAGCTGTACTTCCTGATCTCATAGGAGGAGGAGGAGGGGGATGCCTCTGATTGAAGCATTTGTTGGCATAGTGACCCTTATGTTGGCACTTGTTGCACGTGACCTCCGAGAGCGGACGGTGATACGGAGCACTTGATCTTGGAGCTTGAGATGAAGTCTTGTTCTGAAAGCCAGGGTTGGGTGGGTGGGAAGATCCACTGCCACCTTTGCTCTTCTGCTGATAAGGCTGACGGAACGGAGGAGGAGGAAGCCAATACTTCTGCTTCTTAGCCACTTGAGTTGAGGAAAAAGGAGTAGCATCTCTGACTCGCTTCTTGGAAGCATCACACTTCAGTTGAGCAGTCTCTTGCTTCATTGCCATGTTGTAAAACTCATCGTACCTCTTGGGCTCAAAGAGGACAAGAGCTAGCTGGATTTCTTCTCTGAGACCACCCCTGAACTGGTATATCATGCTCTTCTCGTCAGGGACGTCCTGCTTAGCAAATTGGGCGAGCTTCTGAAACATTTTGTTGTACTCGTAAATAGACATAGTGCCTTGCTTCAGGTTGCGGAATTCCTCACGCTTGCTTTCAACCACACTCTGAGGAATATGATGAGCTTTGAAGTCTTGACGGAATTCATCCCAGGTAATCACACGGCCTCCTCTGGAATCTTTGTACTGCTGAAACCATTCTGCAGCTTGGTCTTTGAGTTGGAAGGAGGCGAACTTGACAAAGTCCTCAGGCCTAACGTTACTGCACTCGAAATTCTTGCATATGTCCACGAGGCAATCATCAGCGTCTGTTGCCTCAACACAATTGTTGAAGGTCTTTGGCTGGTTAGCAAGGAACTGGTTGAGTGTAGCAAACTGATTCTGATTGTTGCCATGACCCTGGTTCCCTTGGTTGCGCTCTTGAAGAAGTTGCATGATCAGCTGCGTGTTTGCATTGGTAGCGGCCATCACAGCTTGCCATGCCTCCGAAGGTGGAGGTGGTGGTGGCGGATCAGGATTCAGAGTCGTGCGCCTTGGAGGAACCATCCTGAAGAGGTTGACATCCATTAGCACATAGACAGACAAATATTGAAGTTGAATCAAACGGGCTGAAATTGCAACATATAGTCTTCACATCTGAACCAAATGAACGAATGCATTCCAATCGAAATGGTCACATATCCATAAATTGAGAAGCCACTTAGAATTGAGGTGGAAGAAAAAAACAACAAGGTACGGACAAGAACGAATACTCGGTAAGGATCACCCAATCTCAAACCAAATATCCGCGGAAGAAGAACTAGAGCTACAAGAATTCCCACCTATGAAACTCCCGAACCTTTCCGGTTATGCAATCAGGTGTTGGGGATACATGGGAAGCATAATATCTCACCCAAATCTAGCAAATCCTACATCCAGCTGTATCCATCCTTCAACACATAACCGAGAAACCTTCGGAAATCATTTACCTCAACCTTCGAAAAGCATCTGTTATACGAGTTATGGCAGTACTCCTGAACTCCCGCCCCAGTACTGGGTGGCGTCGAGGTTATCTCACAAACAACTGCATAAAAGAGATTTTCAATGTCGGTGAAACTCAGGTATTCCAGAATCTCAACGATAAAATTGTGATGACAACACCTCGGAGCTCAACTCCCCGGGACACTGCCACAACCCCTAAATGACAGGAGGCACCAAGAACAATGTTCTCATCACAAATCGATCGGAACGATTCCAAGATACCCACGTGATCCTAAAAAAATTTAGTGAACTTTGAGAAGAGAAGAGTCAAAACTCTATGTCAGGATGCCTTACCAGAGCGATGATGGGACTGGGGAGTAAAAAGAATTCCTAAACTCTCCGATATATATAATCCTAGATGACTCAAAACATTTTTTCTAGACTCAACAATGCCAACGATTCGATCAAGCAGGGGGCTCCTAAGGTCGGGGAAGGCTCTGATTACCAACTTATAACGCCCTCGATGCAGCTATATCTCCTACGTGTCGAAGCATGACTTAGAAGCATAACCGCATTGAAAGCAATGTCGCAAGTAAGGTAATCTTCACAACAACCCATGTATAAATATAAAAGGGGAAAGGATACATAGTTGGCTTACACTCGCCACGTCACACAAATACATGAATAACATTACAATCATCCAATACACTCATGGTCCGACTACGGTACCAAAATAAAGATCAACCCCCACATGCGACACGGTCCCCGATCGCCCCAACTGGGCACCACTACTGATCATCAGGGAAAGACACATAGTAACGGTGAGAGTCTTCATCGAACTCCCACTTGAGCTCAAGCGCATCATCTGGAACGGTATCATCGGTCCCTGCATCTGGTTTGGAAGTAAACTGTGAGTCACGGGGACTCAGCAATCTCGCACCCTCGCGATCAAGACTATTTAAGCTTATAGGTAAGGCAAAGGTATGATGTGGAGCTGCAGCAAGCGACTAGCATATATGGTGGCTAACATACGCAAAAGAGAGCGAGAAGAGAAGGCAAAGCACGAACGAACAACTATGATCAAGAAGTGATCCTAGAACAACCTACGTCAAACATTACTCCAACACCGTGTTCACTTCCCGGACTCCGCCGAGAAGAGACCATCACGGTTACACACGCGGTTGATTCATTTTAATTAAGTTAAGTTTCATGTTATCTACAACCGGACATTAACAAATTCCCATCTGCCCATAACCGCGGGCACGGCTTTCGAAAGTTCAAATCCTTGCAGGGGAGTCCCAACTTAGCCCATCACAAGCTCTCACGGTCAACAAAGGATATTCCTTCTCCCGAGACATTCCGATCAGACTCGCCATCTCGGTTTTACAAGACATCCTCGACAATGGTAAAACAAGTCCAGCTACACCGCCCGAAAGTGCCGACAAATCCCGATAGGAGCTGCACATATCTCGTTCTCAGGGCACACTCAGATGAGACTAGCTACGAGTAAAACCAACCCTCTAGTTTCCCCGAGGTGGCCCCACAGGCAGCTCAGTCGGATCAACACTCAGAGGAGCACTGGCCCAGGGGGGGTTAATAAAGATGACCCTTGGGCTCCGGAAACCCAAGGGAAAAAGAGGCTAGGTGGCAAATGGTAAAACCAAGGTTGGGCATTGATGGAGGAGTTTTATTCAAGGCGAACTGTCAAGGGGTTCCCATTATAACCCAACCGCGTAAGGAACGCAAAAACCAGGAACATAACACCGATATGACGGAAACTAGGGCGGCAAGAGTGGAACAAAACACTAGGAAAAAGGCCGAGCCTTCCACCCTTTACCAAGTATATAATGCATTAAGATAACAAGATAATATGGTGATATCCCAACAATAAACAATGTTCCAACAAGGAACGATCTCCAATCTTCACCTGCAACTAGCAACGCTATAAGAGGGGCTGAGCAAAGCGGTAACATAGCCAATCAACGGTTTGCTAGGACATGGTGGGTTAGAGGTTTGACATGGCAATTTGGGAGGCATGATAAGCAAGTGGTAGGTATCGTAGCATAGGCATACCAAAAGAGCGAGCATCTAGCAAGCAAAGATAGAAGTGATTTCGAGGGTATGATCATCTTGCCTGCAAAGTTCTCAGAGTTGACTTGATCCTCGTAAGCGAACTCAACGGGCTCCTCATTTGAGAACTCGTCTCCCGGCTCTACCCAAAGAAGGACAACAAGCAAACGGAACACAATCAACCACATGCAATGCTCAAACAACATGATGCAGACATGGTATGATATGTGGGATGCGGTATGCGATGCATATGCAAGATTTGACAAGGAATGATTGAACCTGGCCTCAACTTGGAAATCCAAGAGTGCCACTTGAAAGGTGAGGTGATTTCGGTTGAAATCGATATAAAGATCACTGGAATCGGATGCACGGTTTGGAAATGGCAAGCAAAACAAACATGGCACCGGTCTGTGATAATCAGCAAGTGACCAACTAAATTCATCAAGATAAATATGCTATAGCACTCAAACATGACAACAAAATACATGGCAGGGTTCCACTCATGATTCTTGACAAAAGATGAACACTGAGCTACGGCTAATTCATCCATTAACAGGTTCAAACAAGCATGGCAAAAATGCAAATGATAACAGGTTTCAGACTTAGTGAAATTAACACAAGTCTGGAATTTATCATCAGAAGCACACTTTAGAGCATGAAAACTACATGCTACAGGAACTTGACATGGCAAAGCAAGACATGGCATGAAGCTACTCAAAGCACTTAACAAAAGTCCCTTAGTGACCTTGAGCCAAAAGGGATCAGAAAATACAATTGCAAGCATGTGAACATGGCAAAAACATAAACAGATCTCAGACTTTGTGAAAAACTGGAGCATGCAAATCAGTTAACGAGTAGGCATGTTTACGAGCTCGATGCACTCACTACAGAGCATGGCATGACAAACTAAGCATACACCCATCAAGAATACATGGCATAGAAGCTAGATATGGCAAGAACAACAATAGAGCGTGCACGGATCAATAGAAACATCCTCGGCAAAATCGCTAAACATGTCAACAATCTGCCAGGATTCACGATATAGCAAAAGTAGAGCTCAATTGACTCAAGCTAGGGTGCTCCATGATTGCAAACAAAGACATCGATGGATAGAGCACCACAATGTTAACAAAACATCCTTACTGATCATCCTCAAAAGAGGCACGGATCACTAGGAAACAACATGAACATATGGCATATCAACAAAATCAGGACAAGGACTTAGTGAAATTCTAAGTCCCTGAAATTAGCATTACCGATTACACTACTTTGCAAGCTTTGTGCTAGTCACCACAAATATCACAAAAATACATGGCAAGCACCTCTGTAAATATGGCATGGCATATAACAAAACTCATGTAGAGCTCAGGATCATAGCATGCACACATTAACCATGGCAAAAATGACAAATAGCTATTTGATGAAACAGATCTGCCCAAATTCACCACATAGCCCTCTTCCAACAGCATTTCGGGCAACAAGATGAGCTCAAATAAAAATGATGCAACGAGATGAAATGATGTACTCGTCGAGACGAACATTTTGATATGCTACACGCGCAAATCGGAGCTACAGATGCAGAGATACGACATGATGAAAAAGCCTAAAAATTAGGGTTACAGGATAAAAGTCAACCGAGTGCAAAGATCCTAGATATGGATCTGGCGCGGAAACACTGTTCACCGGAGCACGCAACTCGAGGTTCACCGGCCGGATCTGAAGAACTCGTCGGAGCAGGAGGTCGTCGTCGCCGGGGTAGCCGCGGGGCTCGCCGGAGTGGTGAGGAGGCGTCGCCGGCGTGGCGCGGTTCGGTACCGGAGCTCCGGTGGCGCGGCGCGGCCGGGCTAGGCGGCGGGAGGTCCGGCCGGTGAGGGTCGGTGCGGTGGCAGCCGGAAATGGCGCCGCGGCGGCTGGCGCATGCTCCGGGCGGCGGCGCGAGGAAGGATGGCGGCGGGGCACGGGCGTGAGGCAGCGGAGAAGACTGGGCCGGGAGGGCCTGCCCCGGGCCCGAGCGGGCTGCGGCGGCGGCGGGCGGAGTGGAGCCACGTGGCGGCGAGTGACTGGCGGCGGCGGGATGTCCGGCGGCGGCGGACGTGTCCGCCCGCGCGGAGAGGAGCGGGGCTACGGTTAGGGGGTGATTTGATCCGGAATTTTTTTGGGAGAGACCTTTATATAGGTAGGAGGAGCTAGGAGGCTCCAAATTGAGCACGGTTTGTGGCCACGCGATCGTGATCGAACGTTCTAGATGATGGAAGGGTTTTTGGTGGGTTTTGGGCCAAATTTGAAGGGTGTTGGGCTGCAACACAAATGAGGCCTTCTCGGTCCCTCGGTTAACCGTTGGAGTATCAAACGAAGTCCAAATGGCACGAAACTTGACAGGTAGTCTACCAGTAGTAAACCAAGGCCACTTGGCAAGTCTCGGTCCAATCCGGAAATGTTTAACCCCCACACACTAAAAGAGGTAGAAAGGGGCACCGGAGGAGATAGGAGCGCCGGAATGCAAAATGGACAACGGGGAAAATGCTTGGATGCATGAGACGAACACGTATGCAAATGCAATGCACATGATGACATGATATGAGATGCATGACAAAGGCAATAACACATGGAGACAAAAACCCGAACCCGAGGAAAATAAAATAACTTAGCACCGGAAACGGCAAGAGTTTGGATACAGATAAGGTAAATTACATCCGGGGTGTTACATCGGAGTCCAGAAACGAGTCCGGCACCTTGGAGTCACGGGCTGCGCAGAGGGTTAGGCTGGTGTTCGGCTCGATCACCATTGAGACTGCAGCCCCTGAGGCGGTGTCTAACCACCCGTCCTCGACTGGCGCAGTTGGCTCCGAGCTAAGGGTCAGAGCTGATGCGGGCGCAGCCTCTGGGGTACTGTTCGGCGGCAGAGCTAGGTCATACCCATCGCGACAGTGCGGCGCGCCCGGCTGTGGCTCGAATCCGTTGAAGATCAAGTCTTCGCGGATGTCGGTCGTGTGGTTCAAACTTCCAAATCTGACCTGATGGCCAGGGGCGTAGCTTTCAATCTGCTCCAGATGGCCAAGCGAATTAGCCCGCAGTGCAAAGCCGCCGAATACGAAGATCTATCTGGGGAGAAAAGTCTCACCCTGGACTACATCGCTATCGATGATAGTAGGAGCCATCAAACCTAACGGCGACGACATAGAGGAACTCTCAATGAAAACACCAATGTCGGTGTCAAAACCGGCGGATCTCGGGTAGGGGGTCCCGAACTGTGCGTCTAGGCCGGATGGTAACAGGAGGCAGGGGACACGATGTTTTACCCAGGTTCGGGCCCTCTTGATGGAGGTAAAACTCTACGTCCTGCTTGATTAATATTGATGATATGGGTAGTACAAGAGTAGATCTACCACGAGATCAGAGAGGCTAAACCCTAGAAGCTAGCCTATGGTATGATTGTATGTTGTGATTGTTGTCCTACGGATTAAAACCCTTTGGTTTATATAGACACCAGAGAGGGTTAGGGTTACACAAGGTCGGTTACAAAGGAGGAGATATCCATATCCGTATTGCCTAGCTTGCCTTCCACGCCAAGTAGAGTCCCATCCGAACACGAGACGAAGTCCTCAATCTTGTATCTTCATAGTCTAATAGTCCGGCCAATGGAGATAGTCCGGCTGTCCGGAGACCCCCTAATCCAGGACTCCCTCAACGACCCTAGGGTCAAGCAGATGTATCCCTTTGAAGGGAATGCATACTCCCACGGCAGCCTCCAGGAATCTGGAGGTGCCGGATACTCTGATGAGCACATTACAAAGTGTGTCCATCTCAGAGGAACATTGTACCTTAATGGGTACGGTGGTTGAAAGAGTTCTGTCCGCGAGAAGCAGATTGAATGAAACTTTCCTGGGCCTGTTGAGAGGCTTCGAGGTATGTAATGTAATAGTTTTAACTATTTTTCATGCACAGTGCACCTGTGTACATATAGTAGCCCCTAAGGCTCTGGTCGGCTTCCACAGGGAGGCGATCAGAGGATCAAAAAGACATGCTCGAGAAGTAACCTTATTGATCCAAACACAGGCTGTTACGTCCATGGCGATCGCTCAAGCTATGGAAGTTGCATATCTAAAGCAGAAGCTTGAGTTAGCGGATGAGGACATCACTCTTATTAACAGGCGGCTCGACGAGGCACAAGGTATGTGTTGGGGTAGCTTGTTTATGCATGTATAGTAGTATGAGCACGAGGCTGAAAATCATATGCATAACTATAGATGGTGCTGCCGCGGTTGAGACCCTTCGGGCTGAACTTGCCCGGGCCAAGGAGTAGGCCAGAGTGAGCGACACAACTGCCAAGAAGGCGGTTGCAGATTTAAAGGCCGAACAGGCTGCCCTGCGCCAGTGCCAGGACAGAATATCCACTGTGGAGCGAGAGATGAAGGATGCTACTAATAGGTGCAAATCTCTCGAGGAGGATAACAAAACCAAGGCAGCCGAACTCAACAAGGCCTTAATAGAGGCGAAAGAAGCGCGATCCAATTTTAGAGCGGCTCGAGAGGAGATCCGACAGGCTGGGGAGATAGCGGCTGGTAAGCCCTTTCTTTTACAAAATAAGTTCGGCGACCAAAAGTATGCTTTGCTTAACCAAATGTGGAGTTCTCCAGACGCGTTCTTGGATCTGCCAAGGAGTGTTTCCGATGCGGCGCAATTCTTCTAGGCACAGGAGGGACGTGCTGCGGAGAGGCTTTTCTGGTCGCAATTCAACGAGGCAAAGCGTCCGGCGCTGCTGAACGAATAGATGGCCAAGTGGGCCGAGATACACAAGATGTCCGGAGCTGCCATGAAGGATGTTGTATTTTGGGTATGGCCAGCCGAACCTGTTCCGAGCAGTTATTTTGGTCTGGTACAGCGGCTTGTCAATGCAGTGCCGCATATTGACGCCGTCAAGCGGTCGGCGTGCATAGAAGGTGCGCGGATGGCCTTCGCCCACGTCAAGATGCACTGGGCAAAGATGAAGGCCACCGATGATGCAACCGAGGGTCCGCCTGGGGCAAGGACCATCGCACGCTGGAGCATTATTTGGAGGACGTCCTAGAGGGCGCCTGCTTGATAGAGGGTCAGTGCTCGAAGGATATTATATTTGAATAAATGTACCGGAATTGTAAAAACAATATGATGATACACTAAATTTGTGTTATATATTCTTGCAATTTATTTCCTCTTGTGCGGTCGTTTCTTATAACTTGAAAGTTTGCCAGTCGTCGGCTTCGGTCCCCTCGCATATAATACGGGGGTGTTCGGAATAGCACCTGATTACTCTTGACCCAACGTCTTGGTCCCGAATGGAGGTGTCAGTGCGGTGAACGAGGCAATCGAACTATAAGGCTTTAACACCTTCACTTAGCCATAGGATTTTTACGGTGGGTCTACGATGTAGCCCTTGGTATGTACGCAGTTATTCGAATACGGTTGCGTTAGGTGACCGGAAAATGGTCCTTCATGTAATACGGAAGAAATCGCAAAAGATTATGATAAGTCACTGAGTGGTTGACTAGCTCTCACCGCATTATGACAGTCAGTTTTCGGCTTTCTCTACTGAGGTGTTTGACCAGCTGAACCAGAAACATAATCGCAGTAGTTCTCCCTTTACTACCCTAGCCGATAGGGCGGAACATAGGGTAGCAAGCACAGGAGCCGGGCAACCCAACTATTGACCAAAGACATGATTCGGAGCTGATGCATGTAAGGCCAAACTCGTGACGCCGAAGTGTGCTATAGAGCTGTTCAGACTTTTTCGGCAACCCATATGTTGCTGTATCAAGCCCTTGGCGATTCGTGCCGAGGTGTCTGCGTGAAACAACCGAAGAAGCAAGGTTCATTTGGAAAAGAAAATACTGAAGACGGATTATGTTCACTAAAATCTGATTGGCACGTCGAACGTAATCTTATAGATTATGACACCACCACGCAGGCCATTTTACGTGCTAGGGGTCGAGGATTAGGGAAGAGGCTTTGTACAGGTTTCAAGTAGAACTTGGGGTCTACAAAAAATCTTTTGGACCTCCTGTTGCACGTGTGCGCTGCCTGTGCTTCCGCGAAAAGGCTTCCGTAAAGGGAGCGATCCCTGGTTATTTGCGGGGAAGCCAGACTCATAAAGAGTCCCTTAAGGTCCATGGGACAGACAAGTACTAATTTACCTGTAACAAAAGTATAGAGAAATAGTTATGTATGCATGGTGCAAAATCCGTGGGTATAAGAGGCGGGCGATGGAGGCGGAGCTGCTAATCCAGCTCTGAAATTGACCGGTCCTGCGGAGTAGAGGTCGGTCGTTTAATGACCGATGGGATATATTGCTTAAGGAGGCCGCTTTGCACTTCGGATGTGACTTCCATAGTGTGCCCCTCAGTGTGGAGGGAGCGTTCCGTGTTTCCGTTGATTGTTATGGTGCCGCGGGGACCGGGCATCTCAAGCTTTAAATAGGTGTAGTTTGGGACCACATTCAAACGAGCAAAAGCGGTCCGCCCGGGCAGTGCGTGGTAGCCAATGCGGAAAGGGGGAATACCGAAGATCGATTCTTTGTGTCGGAAGTTTTCCGGTGAACCAAAGACAACTTCCAGTAAGATTGAGCTTGTGTCGGGTGTTGCTCCCTTGAAGGTGGCTGTGTTGGGCTTGATCCTCGAAGGGTCAATGCCCATTTTGCGGACAGTGTCTTGATAGAGTAAATTGAGGCTACTACCGCTGTCCATGAGGACTCGCGTAAGATGGAATCCGCCGATAATTGGATCGAGGACCAGGGTTGCCGAACCTCCGTGACGGATACTGGTTGGGTGGTCCTTGTGATCAAAAGTGATCGAGCAGGTCGCCCTTGGATTGCATTTTTGGGCGTCCATCTTTATGGCATGGTCATCTCGTAGTTCGTGATTGTGCTCCCTTTCATAGGTATGCGTCACGTATATCATGTTTACTGTTTTTACTTCAAGGGGAAATTGCTTCTGTCCCCGCTGCTCGGTAGGCGAGCCTCCTCTTCTTCACTGTCACTGGGCGACCCCTTCCCTTTGTGTTCGGGATTGAGCTTGCCGGCTCATTTGAAAACCCAACAATTTCTGTTGGTATGGTTGGCGGGTTTATCGGGGCTGCCATGGATCTGACAGGGCCGATCCAGTATTTTATCTAGACTGGATGGACCATCCATGTTTGCCTTAAATGGCTTCTTCCGTTGACCGGTTTTGGAGCCACTGAATCCGGCATTGACCCTTGTGTCTTGGGTTTCTGCGTTATTGTTGCGACTCTTGTCTTTATTGTGTCGTGGCTTGCCATTGCCGTCCCTGACTTCTGAGGTGCCAGGATCGCCTGCGTTATTGCTTCTACGAGCGAGCCAGCTATCTTCTCCCACGCAAAAAAGGGTCATTAGTGCGGTGAGAGATGTCATGGACTTTGGCTTTTCTTGGCCGAGATGGCGGGTGAGCCACTCATCGCGGATGCTATGTTTAAAGGCTGTGAGTGCTTCCGCATCCGGATAGTCGACAATTTGGTTCTTTTTAATTAGGAACCTAGTCCAGAGTTTCCTAGCCGATTCTCCGGGCTGCTGAACTATGTGACTTAAGTCATCGGCATCCAGAGGTCGGACGTATGTGCCTTGGAAGTTGTCGCATAAGGCGTCTTCCAGGTCCTCCCAGATGCCAATAGAGTTTTGAGGCAGGCTGTTCAACCAGTCTCGAGCTGGTCCCTTGAGTTTTAGGGGGGGGGTATTTGATGGCATGAAGATCATCACCGCGGGCCATATGAATATGGAGAAGAAAGTCATCAATCCATACCACGGGATCTGTTGTTCCATCATATGATTCGATATTCATGGGTTTGAACCCTTCAAGGAATTCATGTTCCATTACTTCATCAGTGAAGCAGAGGGGGTGTGCGGCGCCTCTATATCCGGCCGGGTCGCGACGTAGCTCGGATGGAGTCCGTCTGCAGTTTTCGGCCCGGGCGTGATTATGCTTGTCATGTCCGGCTAGATAGTCGTCATCGTGCGTCGGGGCACACCCCCGCGATCCGTAGATCGATCTGGTCGGACCTGCTCTATTTTGCAAGTCCTGCCATAGGTCATATGTATAGCCCCGAGCTGTTGTGTCTCGATCTTTACGGCGGGATAGTATGGGTTGGTGTTCGAATTGAGTTGTCGTTTTGTCCCGGCCACGTGGTGGCCAGTCAGCTGCATTATGTGCTGATGGTACGGGCTCAAGTGCCTCATCGTCGAATTGAGGTAGCACCTTACGCTTCGGGTAACTTTTAGTTGGGCGCTCGAGGCTGTACTCCTCGGCTGCCAGGACATTATTCCACCTGTCGTTGAGTAGATCTTGATCAGCTTGAAGCTACTGCTTTTTCTTTTTTAGGCTCCTTGCAATGGCTATTAGCCGGTGCTTAAAGCGCTCCTGCTCGAGAGGTTCCTCAGGCACGATAAAGTCTTCGTCGCCGAGGCTCACCTCATCCTCAGAGAGTGGAAGATAATTACTGTCCTCCGAGTCTTAATTTATGGCTTATTCATCAAGGCTAACTTGCCCATCTTCCCGATCGTCCTGTTCAGAGGTTGGCTCGATGGGGTTTTCTTGGTCTTCGGCCTCGCCCGGAGTGTTGTTGTCTCTCGTGACGGTATTGCTGCCTTTTCCATGGCGTGATTTAGAGCGGCGCTGCTGACGTCGGCGCTTTGGCTATATCTCAGGAGGTTTATCCTCGACTAGATTTTTCTCATTATCGCCGTCACCCTCTTTGGGTGTATCCACCATGTACACGTCATACGATGAGGTGGCCGTCCAGCGTCCGGTAAACGGCGGGTTTTGGGCCTGCTCTTCTCTGGCACCGTCGTCCATACCGTCAATGTCTTCGGAGCCGTAATCGAGCATGTCAGTTAAGTCCTCGACTGTGGCGATGAAGTGGGTGGTGGGTGGGACGTAAAATTTCCCGCTCTCAGCCCCTAGTCCGGGCTGGGCGTAGTCCGGATGTTGCTTCTCTGTAATGACGAGGGATCGCATCGAGTCCAGAGCCTCGCTTAAAGGCGAGGTTTGTCCAGGGAGAAAAGAATCCGTGGAGTATGGAAGGAAGGGGACTCCATGGCCGAGCTCACACGAGGCTGACTCCGAGGGTTTGGAGCCAGTGTCTGGAGAAGAGACCGGCTTTATGATGGTTGCCAACGACACTGCTTCCTCCGGCTCTCCCGTACTGGGCTTAGTAGCCGCAGATAGTCCGGCGGGTTTAGAAATCCCGTCTTCGGGCCCGGCGACGCGCTCCGGATCTTAGGCCAGAGCGGAGGTTGGGGTCGTGAATCCTTGGAAGATCAAGTCTCCTCGGATATCAGCGACATAATACAGGTTTCCAAAACTAATCTAGTGACCTGGGGCGCAGCTGTCGATCTGCTCTAGATGGCCAAGCGAGTTGGGCCGCAGCGCGAAGCCGCCGAATACGAAGATCTGGTGGGGAGAAAACCCTCCCCCAGGGCAGCATTGTTGCAGATGATTGGTGGAGCCATCGAACCTTCTAGCGGCGACACAGTGGAACTCTCAATGAAAGCACCAATGTCGGTGTCAAAACTGGTAGATCTCGGGTAGGGGGTCCCAAATTGTGCGTCTAAGGTCGATGGAAACATGAGACAGGGGACACGATGTTTTACCCAGGTTCGAGCCCTCTTGATGGAGGTAATACCCTACGTCCTTCTTGATTGATCTTGATGAGTATAAGGATTACAAGAGTTGATCTACCACGAGATCGTTGTGGCCAAACCCTAGAAGTCTAGTCTGTATGATTGTGATTGTCTCTGCGGACTAAACCCTCCGGTTTATATCGACACCAGAGGGGCCTAGGGTTATACAAAGTCGGTTACAGAGAAAGGAAATAATACAGCCGGATGCCTAACTTGCCTTCCACGCAAAGGAGAGTCCCATCCGGACACGGGAGGAAGTCTTCTATCTTGTATCTTCACGGCCCAACAGTCCAGCCCATGTCACACAGGTCGGACGTCCGAGGACCCCTTAATCCAGGACTCCCTTAGGCGTCAACTTGTGTATATAAAGGGATGACCCGGTGGCGGCTTAGGGCAAGAAACAAGAGATTGAGAACTAGGTCAAGCGTATTCGCTCCCTAGTAATCGAAACCCAAGCAATACAATCCCAAACTGGAGTAGGCCTTCACCTTCACCGCAAGGGGCCGAACGAGTATAAACTCTCTGTCATTTGTCCCGTTTAACCCCTTTAAACTAACCTAGTTGCGATGGCTCCACGATTAAGTCCTTCTGCTAGGACATCTGCCATGACAATTCCATAACAGGCCTCGACGAGTTGTTATGCTTGTTCTAGGCTCATGTTGTATCTTTTGATCTTCTTTGTAAGGGGACCTCCCCATCATATTGTATCATTCGGTCGTGTACTTTGGTCCATTGCTTTATATATATAAAGCGGGGTGAAAGCCTGTTTCGAGCATACTGCCTGGGCTAAACATCGGGATATGCACTATATATTTAGCAGATCCCCTAAACCTCAATCTCCAAAATTAATATTTGGTTCATGCAATTTATCAAATTGTGCTCCTCCAGTCCGTGGATTCAGTACAAACCAGGTAGAATTAGAGAGAGACGGGCACTGCATGCCGGGGGTCCTATTTGTCAAATACGTCGACGCCGATGGGATTCCGACAACGATGAAGGCAACCGGAGGTGTGGTGGCGGTGGGAAAGATACATTTTCTCGATTAGCAAGGCGGCGAACGGCTAGCCGCGTGGGTTTCAACGGTCACTGCAGGACGAGCAATGATACACTCACGGGGGTGTTTTTAACGGATTTCACGAACCTGCTAACATGGAGGTTCCAAATTGGATTAAGCTTGTGGGACGGGGCCCACCCCCTGAAAATCAGGGGGGCAAAGTGTTATGGTTTGGAAAATTCAGTAAAATGCCTGTATTAGTCCGTGTGTGTAGTATTATTGCTGCAGGACGGACGGGAGTTGAGCGCCTTTCTACTTTCCCTCCTCTGGACTAAATTTAAGCCAGTGAAGAAACTTTTAGGAATCTAAAAAACCACTATTTTAAAGAAAATGCAGTCTAACAAATCTGCTAGATGAATATAAACCCCTTACAATAAGGGAAAACCTTTGATTCGGCCGGTGGAAAACTCCAATGCATCATCCGTCTTCCCGTGTCCCCTCAGGGTCCACCCAAATCTTCCTTCCCAACCTTATCTCTTCAACGAGCTCCTTCCTTCACATATTTGTTTTCCTTTTTTTGCAACAGCTGGCCATCGGCCATCATCTACAAACCGTGGTGTTGTTTGCAAGCGCCGGCAGACTTCCCAAGTCCAGCCACCGGCCGTGATAACGATAGTGAGCGACGCGCCTGGAGAATCAAAGCTGCGAACAGCACCACCACCACGACCGGCGACGCGCCTGGACTAGCGGCCCTGATTTGTCACAGCACCACCATAATGCCTGCCGAGGCGCCTGAAACACGAGCGGCTGCCATCTGACGCCAACGCCCACCTCGGTCGTGGCCTGTCATGGCCGCGACCACCTCAAGCTCCTCCTGCCGCCGGCGCCATCTCCTTCATTTCACGGTCTCTGTTTCGCTAATAAAATTTCGCAACATAAACTATGTTGCAAAAAAAATCTGAAACATGACCCTGTTGCAAACAATTTGTGCAATATATCTTTCAATTTTTTGCAAGAGGACCTCTGTTGCAAAAAGAATTGCGACAAAACCTCTGTTGCGAAAAATATAAAAGTATAGGATCGTGTCATGTGATCTTTAAAATTCTGCAACAAAACCTTTGTTGTGAATTTTTTTTTTGAAGCAAGATCTTTGTTGTAGAAAAAAAATACAGGCACGGGTGATCTCTAAATTTTTTGCAACAAGATCTTTGTTGAAAAAAAATACATGCTCGGGTGATTGCAACAAGCAGACTATTACAGAAACACCACTCTTGTTACAAAAGGTGCCTGCTTACGCTGGCAGATCGAGCGGTCATTAATGTGTCCATCCAATAGTCAGCGAGGCCATGGATCCTTTTTCAATTTCCGCCGGAGGACGCGTAGCACGGCCCGTATTCCATTTGTTCCATTGTTTCGAGCATATAGATTTTATTTATGTTTTTTGAAAAGTCGAACTTCATCAACTCTGAACAAGTTTATGGAGAAAAGCATTTTTACAGCTAAGATGCCAACATATATCATTAGATGTTATATTTGGTATTTTAGATATAAATAGTTTTTTTTAATTTGGTTAGAATTTATAAAGGTTAACTTTTCTAAAATATATATATATATATATTATGAAACAAAGGAAGTACTGTATTTTGAGCACTCACATGCACCTGCACATCGTTTTGGCTAAGCTATTTTGGTAAGGACGATTCTTGTGGTCTATGGAGCTAGCCTCCAGGGCCCTACAACTCTCGTAGTGTAGCATGCATGGACGGCACGACAAAGCTGCATGTAACGCCATCGATCCATCTCCATTACTAGATATTTTCTCGCTGTTTTGACCATGATCCACATGGTGTGTCAGGAATCAAACTACACGTAGGGTCAACATTTCAAGTAAATCCCTCAACTTTTTTTTCTCTTCTTGTGGTTGGGGACCATATCCGTTTGTTACTTAATGTTGGTATACATGACTGAAAATGTCAGGCGCTCCAGTGATACGACCCACTGTTGTTCTTGGATATGAGATCGAACGGCTATGAACGGAGCTGCTATATATGTGCGCAACTATCATTTTTGAAGGGCTTTTTCACAAAATTTGTTAGAGCTACTAGAAACCGTTGGATCTCAGATCCAAGAACAATGCCCTACAAAATTACTTTTTATATAAGTCAAAATATTTGCTTTAACTATATAAAGACTTACACTGACTTGAATACTTTAAAAATGCTACAACTACAACTATTCTAAAAGCATCTTCAATAAATGATACTCCCTCGGTTTCAAAATATAGTGCTTTCTCAATTCCCGTGCTTCAATTTTGACAATAAATTTAACCAACGAGACTGACTGCGGCGAAAGCAAAAGTTATACCAGTGAATTCGTATTCAAAAGAAGTTTTCAATTATATAATTTTTTCTCCAGTCGCAGTCGGTCTTATTGGTTAAATTTATGGTCAAAGTTGGACCTCGGGTAGCGCGGGCACACTATATTTTGAAATTGAGGAAGTATAGACGTTTTGCATTTTCGAGCCCAAAAACTCTTCTCCAGCAGATAATGTAGATGCAAAAAAAAATTTACATCTTCACTATTAGAAGATGTAAAATACAACATCTAGAGATGCAAATTTGAATCTTCACCTCCACGAGATGTAAAAATGGGGACCGCGCGCCAACTGCCAACCATCCTTCATTTCCTTTCCATCCTTCTTCCTCCCACGGCACTGCCGCCACCACCCGCCCGCCCACCACACCACGCCGCAGTCGCCCGGTGCCAGATCCGCCTCGCCGCTACCCCTTTGTCGGTTCCATCCCTCCTCCGCCGTCGGCCGCCGCGAATCGGCAGCTTTTTCTCCACTTTTCTCCGCCGCCGCTCCTACAGTAGCCCCAACCGTCGCCGCCCCACCCCACCTCCGTCTGTCGGCACATGTCGTGTTTCCGTCGCTCTGCACGCCATCCCCTAATTCGTCCCGCCGCCACTCAACCGCCCGCACCAAGCCCCACCCCACCCCACCTCCGTCCACCTACCGCACGCCGTCACCGTCGCTGCCACCCCGCCGCACGCCATGCCGCCGAAGAAGCTCCCAAAGAGCAAGACGGGGTTCTTCCGTGTGCGGGCGAAGCCATCTGACTACTTTAACGTCGAGTTCCCCGACGCTAGTCGCAGCTTCTGGCTTGGCACCTACACCACCCCGACAAGGCCACGCGTGCCTACGACGTGGCATTGTGGCATGCCAGGAGGTTGAAGACGGACCTCAACTTCCCGGAGATCGAGACCCAGGCGGATGCAGAGTTCCTCGTGCCGGAGGGTATTCCGGTGGAGGAGATACTCAAGAAGAGACTGGCCATTGTCCTTGGTCCCGGCGATAGCGACGAGGCGGAGATGGCGAGGTTCACGCGGGAGCATCCGGTGTATGTTCGGGACAAGCAGGAATACTTCTGGAAACATGACACCGAGCGGAAGAAGAAGAAGGAGGTCAAGAAGGAGGACGAGGTTGGCCCCTCGATGGTGATCCCTGTCGAGTCCTCGGAGGACGACAACGAGTTTTTGAGGCCCTCGGATGAGGACGACAAGGAGTACTAGATGCCCTCAGACGACGAGTAGTTTGGATTAGTTGTAGTAGTCGTTTAATTATATGTTATTTTATATTTGAACTATGTATGAATTATGTTTGAACTATGTATGAAATGAAGTAGTAGTTGAACTTTCTAGTTTTTACATCTCCACTTTGCATCATTTATTGGAGTTGCTCTTTTACATCTCTAATATACATCATGTGTTAGAATTGAGTCTTTTTTGGAGATGTAGAATGCACTTTTTGGTGATGTAAATTTTACATGTTCTAGTTTTACATCTCCAAATTTGTATCATCTATTGGAGATGCTCTAAGGATCTTAAGTTCAAAAGATGAGATTCATAGGACATACCTTTCATTAATGAATGTTCACGCTTCTCTTCCTTAAGGTTTGCTCCTCGTTCCTGCTGTGGATATATATATATTAGCAAGAGAATACAGGAGGAAATCCAGGTCAAATGAAAGGTCAATATAACGGAAAACCTTTTTATATTTTTGTATTGGGTTTTCGAAAGCTAACTTGGAAATGATGCAAACTGCGAGAAAAGCAAACAAAAAGTAAAGTGTAGGAACAAACCAACATGAGTGTTTGAAGCTCTCAGCGAGCTAAAGTACAACCTCACTACAACTTATTAAAAATCTGCCACATCTTGATGTAGACATGGAAGTATCCTCCACAAGCTAAAGCTTTTGCAAGCTCAAACCGACAAGATCATTGCGACAGGATATAGTATCCCAGAGTCCATGACTGGCTCCATTTAGTGAACTGGTTCGCCAAGTACGCGGTGTTGTCTCGAAGGGAGTTGGCAAGATTTCTCATGTCGTGGATGGAACCCACGAGATTTTTGGCGCCGACGTAGGTGGCATAGCGCACATCCCCTTATATATCATCTTGTGGTTGCTCCTCCTCATCTTCTAAATTGAGTTCTTGTTCGTCCACCTACTTTGGTTCAGGCATACCACAAAGCTCGGTAGAAGTGCGTAAATGCATGACGTAGCCTTCAAATTGGTTTTGTTGAACCATGGTGACTAAATGAGGCTTAATTTCAATTGTTGGGCAGCAACATCAGGTAGTGCAATTGAGGAACGCATGAAGTTCTCATTGGGAGCAGCAAAGTCTCCAATTTTTCTTGCCATGATATTTGGGGGGGGGGGGGTCACTAAAAACACAATTAGAGAAACAAATATAGACATGAACAAAAACTTAAACAAAAACTGAAATAAAAACTTAAACAATAACTCTAATGAAATGATGTCTCACTGAAAAGGTGGTTGATGCCCTTTGAGATCCAATTAGAATCGGAGAAGGTTCCGATTCCTTTTTCCCAAGGAGTGACCCTGGGTATCGTACCCACGAGAGGATGTGCACTACGACAACGAGTCAAAAAGTTATTGTTCTAGAATAAAATTTCAGTTTGTTAACCATACCTTAACAACCTTTTTGGATGTAAACACTGGTATGATAATAGGCATGGGTATGAGGTATTACTCTCACGGCCTTATACTTATGCACGTGATCTCATCTTGATAATAAACATAATACTGGAAGACACCCGTTACGATGTGCTCACAACACAATGAAGTGGGTGATGTGTCCAAAGTACGTCATGACTGATCATGACCTGCATCGAGATTCATTTATCAGCTGATGGCCCTTACCGTCATGCCGGCTTACTTGGGTTATTAAGAATCACTTCAGAGAAAAGCATTGAGCATTCAATGATTACACTTCATTTATCCCCAAGGAATTGATTTCCTGCCACCCTAATCCTTTCTCACACTAGTGTTTAGAATAGCGTTCCATGCATCCTTGCTTCTTACCTCCTACTTGATCGATGTACAGTATCATTGGTACCTGCAGGGCCTTAGAACGAGAAGAAGATAAACGACAACTTCATAGCAATCGCACACATACAAATAATGTCAATCAAACAAAGTCATTCCAACGATCTCATGCGCAAATGCATAGGGTTGGAAGGCCTTGCCTCAACCCATTGCTTTACCGAATTACTCACACATGGCTATCAAACCGCAAGAGGAACTCATTGAAGACGACATAAAGATGATTGATTGATAATATGTATTACAATAGTTGCCGATTACAATGCACTGATTACAAGTATGGCTAACTTGGAGGGAATGGTTGCAGTGATGAAGGTGACGATGGCTATGGAGATGAGATGGGAAATGGCGACTAGCGTTGGAAGATAACTTCTAGTTCTCTGTTTCACATATGGTGGCTCTCATTTTGAGATTCTGACATGGGAACTTTTATAGAAGTTATTCTGGTGGACATCGTAATGCAAATAGTAGGCAGTACCACCTCTTGTATGAGTGTCGTACTTGCGCCGTATTCTTCAGAGGATGCATCCTGGCGCCTCCTGTTGACTTGTCAAGTTCACCACACTTCTTTTTCCTCCTATGTGACGATATTCTTCCATGTTTGAGCCCATTTCCCATGGGAACACATTAAACAAAGGATTTCGCAACTTCTTGCATTTATTAGTCATTAGTAGTGATATCAGAGTGACTCTCTTGGAATTCTCGACATTATGTTGTTTAAACAATAATGGAATAAGCGCAAAAATATCTCTCATCATAATAATGCACATCAGTAAAATTATTGGTACATAAAAATACATAGTTCAAACATAAGATTTATTTGGAGTGCATAACTAAAACATAGAATTCCATGATTTTCAATGTGGATCCACATATGCTCCACAAAATCATCGAATAGTTGCATGTGCACATGTTGATCTTGAAGTTGTTGATGCATCTCTTTAAAGTTCACAACAAGCTCCGCATACTATTGCGGGAGGCGTACTTGTACTCTGGGATTCTTAAAATCATGTGTATGTGTTGTCCCTTCGCCCTCATCCTCAACAATCATGTTGTGCAAGTTTACACAACATGTCATCACCTCCCACAATATATCATGTTCCCACATCATTGTAGGTCCAAGAACAATACCACAACAAACTTGGAGCACTTATAATGCCCTCTTGACATCTTTTCCGGCAGCTTCTTGCAATTGTGCAGAGATATTATTTGTTATCTCGGGGCTTGGTAAAATAGATACCCTCGATAAGGTAGTACCCCATTTTATAGTTGTATATCCATTGATGGTGTAGTTGCATGTCAAAGCATCCCATCACAAAGTCTCCTGAACAATAGATATTGTTGGAGCACATTGATGTTGTTGTGATACCCAGTCATGCCAAAGAAAGTATGTCAAATCCACAAGTCATTTGACGCCACTACTTCAAGTATGATGGTGGCCTCTTTGGTGTGACCTTAGTACTGCATGCACAAACCTTTCAGGTAGTTCTTCCATTGCCAATGCATGCAATCAACTAAACTAAGCATACGTAGGAAACCTTCTGGGACCTGTTTGGTTAGTTGCATGGATCTTTTGGGTATTTGCATATGTTGCCGACTTGGGACATGCTAAGCTAATGCAACGCAAAAACCATGTTTTCTGCACATCATTTGGTACCATGTATTGCACCACTGAGCACTTTCATGCCTTGCATTTGGCTTCCTGCAGTTCATGTTTAAGGTTGTGAATGTGCAAAACATGGTGTTTGGTTGTGCAGGGCCAGTGATGTGCTCACCTCTTCTCACTACACACTACAACATTGGTGAACTTTCCATGCACTACACACTACACTAGGACATCACACCACATATGCAAACATGATTGTAATCAAATAGCAGTTCATCCTAGCTACTAAAAAATAGCACTGCAAATTAACATCCATATGGCTCAATATCATTGATGTCGAGATAGGGGGGAGTCCATCCTCTGATGTTGCTGCTTTTTCTTCCTCTTCTGCTGCTTCTTCTTCCTCTTCTATTGTTGCTTATTCCTCTCATGTTGTTGATGATATTCTTCAGATCGTTGTGGTACCTCTATTTTCCCACATTGCCTCAGCCCATTCCAACCTTTTGCTCCTCAAAGCTTCCTTGTCATGTGCCTCCACACCATGACTGGAATCATCATCATCGGTCGTCACATCTTCCTCATATGGCACCAACTCATCACAACCCCGTCGTAGGATCCTGTTATGCAGAATGCAACATGCAGGAATAAGCCTAAATTGAGTCGAGAA
This sequence comes from Triticum dicoccoides, assembly GCF_002162155.2. Taxonomy (NCBI): domain Eukaryota; kingdom Viridiplantae; phylum Streptophyta; class Magnoliopsida; order Poales; family Poaceae; genus Triticum; species Triticum dicoccoides. Next base: position 462,935,019 of record NC_041386.1, read on the forward strand.
AGGGTGGAATGGCTTCTGATCTAGGATCTTAAATTGATTCTTCAAAGCTCCAAATGCCCTCTCAACCGTAACTCTAAGGATGGAGTTTCTGAGACTGAACAGTTCTACGAAGTCCTAGGATTGTTCCTAGAAGAGGACTCATTCATATGGTACCTCGTTTTCCTGATGGGTAGAAGAACACCAGGTCGACATGCATAGCTAGCATCTCCTAGGTAGAACCTGCCATCGGGGATACTAATGCCATTAGGTCTTGTGATGTTATTAGCAAGTATGTTAGCATCATGGAATGATCCTCCCAACTAGGTAACACATATGTGAACTTCGGGTCAAAGTCAACAACAACAAGCACATTCTTCTTTGTATAGTGCTTTCTACCCCCTGTATGCTGCATCTTGTGTCCTCGGCGCTCTAGCAGTTATATGAGTACCATCTACGGCGCCAATATACAATCATGTGATACCATAAACACATATTCCTATCTATGTATGCCAACATTGCAAGCATGTTATGAAATAAAATACGAGTAGTGCTCACCTTCAAATATGAATACCATCTTTGGCTGGTGCGTGGCTTGATCATCTCTGCCCTCAGTTCCCCAATAGCATACAAGACTTGCTTGAAATACCTGTAAATTGTCTCATTCGGTCTCCTGAAGGTGTTGTGAATAACCTTGAACCTCTGACTATGACTGACGACATGAAGAAACATGGAAACTTGCACTTCCATGGAGGTGTGGATGTTATCTTCTACCTAGTAGCCCATATTCCTAAAAGTCTTCACAAGCATGCCAAAGGTGCTCTTCGCTGTCGAAGCATGTTCACAACCTCTATGTCGTTGCTATTGTGGATGTAGTTCAGATTGGCCATCCTCTCCATATGTCGGATACCATACCTAATGACAGGATTTTGACTCTGACGAACTGCTCTTTAGTAAACCAACATGAGCTAGGCATGAATCATAGGTATGAGTGCTACTGACTGAATAACAAGCTTCGTCCGTTCGTCCATACCGATCTAGACATCGACATTTCGGTAAGCAATGGCCAAATCTACCCTACACCGTACCTAGCGAACGAACAGAGGAGGGCAGTTGTATGTTGCTTACCAGCTTTGGAGCCGCTAATGAGGACACGGGGGCATGGCTGAGACAAGGAGGACGAGATGGAGGCCAAGAAGAAGGGGAGAAGCAACTCCTGCTGGTAGATACTTATGATGTCACCGTCGTCATTGGGCTCGACTCGGCCTGGCTTGTTGGAAATGGTCGATCCGAGCGTGCCTAGCGAGCCAGGCTATGTGCTTCTTAAAGGTTCATGCGCATGCGAGCTAGACCCCCTTGTATGGTACCAAACACAATTTTCTTGCACCCACTTGGTTTGTTTGGGGGTGGCGCAGGTAACAAAACATGCCCTTGATGCTCCAATTGACAATGATATTTGTGTGTCCTCGACATTTGGTTTTGAAAGGTACTCTGGTACCAACACCTTTACCATTGTGCGAGCAAAATTAAACATGCCCTTAAGGCATGTGCTCTCCCCCATATAGATTTCAGCATCAACGGAATTTATTACTTTATCGTATGGAAGCATCCTGAGAGCAGGCATGCATTTCTCCAAAGGAGAGAAGAAGAGTTGTCGTCTACAATCATTCCTCAGGGCATGTCCAAAGGAAACCCACAAAGCTCTGGTATATGTCCAGATTGTAGTGTCCGGACCACTTGTGTCATCTCTTGTCATCCAGTTGGGACCCCTATCATTTCGTGAAGTGGTCTGTATGTCTATTTTCCCGCAAATCAGAACTAAACTAGTGGAGTTATGCGGGAGTCCGGACATGCAGTTGACCAACAAAAATCCCCCACATGGTCCTCCTCTCTTTTCTCTCTCTCTGCAGATGCATGCCCCCTCTCCTCTCTATCCTGTCAAACGGACACCACACCACTATATCTCACCATATGCATAGCCCCCCTCTACTCTCTTTCCTCCCAACCGGATTAATTTGTGAATAGCATTGGATGGATACCTCCTGCATCATGTTCACGAACCACGTCCGAACATAAAAATGTACATTTGCATTGTCCATTTACTTGTCAGTGTTGGAGACGCCCTCAGCTTAAAGTAAGGATCATATTCCTCCACGATATTCACGGTGCACAAGAAGAAATGTTTGCTCATTCGAAAGCGGCGTCGAAGAAAAGCATCATGGTATGTTCGGTCCTGGTTGATGTAGTCATTCTAGAGAATCCGTACGCCAACAATCATATCCTGGAGAAAAACTCGCATGCCCTTTTATCGACCCCTTGAAACTGGGAACATGCTCCACTTGCTCCTTCATTTGGATGTTCGTCATCATCATCATATTTGGGCATCTTCGTCATCCAAATTGATGAACTCTACGTATATGAATTTTTCAATCCTTTTTTTCATAGTCATCATTCAATAAATCCATCATTTGCTTAGTTACAAGAATATAAAAACAACTCAGACACATAACAGATGAGATGTATCACTAGTGCGCGTCGGTCCTAAACAAATGGTTTTTAACCCCTTTCCGTGATGACATTTGGAACCGTCGCCAAGTGAGTGTGTGCGATAGCGTGTCCTTCACACACGACCCAGAAATCATCGGGGATAGGCCCTCTTGGGACCTAGGCTGGGGCCGTGTGCGATCGGGCGAGGTATCGAAACCCAATCATTTCCGTAGGTATGTACGTCCCACACGCTAATACGAGAAAATCATTTCCGTAGGTATGTACATCCCACACGTTGAATCCCAGAAAAAACATTTATGTTCGTATGTATATCACACACAGTCAATCCAAGGAATACATTTTTGTTATTATGTACATCCCACACAGTCAACCCAGGGAACACATTTCCGTTCGGACGTACATCCCACACAGTTTTATGTGTAGGCTCATGTGTGAAAGGTGTAACTATCACACACGGTTTGCCATGGTTAATTGTTTGGTTTTATCAACTATATCACACACGATTTGATGAAGAAAACTGTGTGGCATTGGGCTATCCATCGTAAGCACTTTTTCTGCTAGAACCGTTTGCAAAGGTCCATGACACATTTAGTAGGTTTATTAGTTTACAATTAATAATTCCAGTATTACGCAAATTCACATTTCATATCGAACAGCTGTTTGCCAATTTCATATCAGGCACATAAATATATTATAATATCGTAGTACGGTAGCTACATGAAAACAACACAGTACAACATATAGCTAGTTCAACTTCATAAGAACAATATATTCATTTCCCTAATCGAGTTCATCCAGGCTCGTCTTATCCACCTCTACTTTTAGTTCGGTAAGAACCCATTTTGCACGGGCCAACTGCGAAAGTGCCTCCTCCTTCGCCAACACCATCTTAGCATAGTCTGATTTAAAAAATCTAAGCTGATTCTCCACCTTCAACTTTTTATCCCGCACCTTGAAATATGTTTCAGAGTTGACAACACTTTCTCTAAGCCTACGGGTGTTCTCTTCTTCATACATGCTCCAAAGCTTCGCCAGGCACATCTTCAAAGACTGTGGCCACTCTTGATCAACCCACTCCAAGTGAGAACACTTCCGTTCATTCTATAATATTTAAAACTAGATCAGTAACAATTGTAGGGAAATGGGTTTATAGCAACATAGAAAATCACCAATGCTTATTTTGAAAAAATGAAGAAACATGTTAATTATGACATATCTTCTCAAAAAGATCAATGTGCAAATGAAATAATTGGTACTGAGACAACAAACAAATTCTGGAACATCAGAAGCTATAATTAACTACAACGACACTACAAGTTCTTACTCATGTACAATAAATAACAAATTGAACATTTTATGAGGAAGGTAAATATAACTGCACAAGCATAGCGACAGTGTTTGGATGACAACAAATTGATATTAACAGGTGTGTACATGCACAAATTTAGTAACATAGAACTAATAGCACTAAGGCCGTCCACTATGTATGACAAAACTGGGGTAAAGACAACTGTTGCTACATCTCACACCGGTGCCCTGCACTGGCGAGCTGATGCAGCGGAAAAAAATCAGGGACCCGGACTCCGGAGCACGTAGTTGCTCCGATGCCCACTTCCTTCGTGCCATAAAGATTTAGTATTTTACTGCTTGGCTGCTCGGATGTGTGGACCAAAGTTGGCTGCACAAACTGCTAAACCAGTGCCAAATAATTTTCTAATGGCACCACTGATGAGATGGCAACAATTTAAGATACTAGGTACAAATGGTGACAGTGTCTTAGGATGCGTTTGGTTGAAGGTGTGGTATGAATGGGTTGGGACCGTGACAGTGTCTGAATCACATCTAACAAATGATTTGTAACAATGAAAGAGGGTCTAACCTTCTCTGCACATGCCAAAATCTTCTCTAGCTTCACGCATGGAGATTGATGGTGACAACGAGCAGATAGATCTTCAGCCACCCCGCTCCATTCATTGCCACTGATGGTCTTAGGGTGCTACAAGAGGAAGAAATGACTCAAACCGACCGCCGGGTAAAAATCCTTCATTCCAAGTCATAGACCGAGAGAGAGAAGAGAGGCATACCCGGGTGGTGAAGGAGTAGTCGCTGGAGGAGGAACCGCTGGAGATGTCTTTGAAGAAGACCATGGCGACCCCGGCGCTAGGATGCAAGACGGCGAGAGCGAGGAAGCGGCTATAGCTTAGCAGGGAAAGAACGAAGGAGGAAACAGGGGAAATGTGACTTGTGGTCGGGGAGAAAAGGGGGTGGGGAAGGCAGAAGGGGGCAGGGTAGATAATTTGGCAGTAGGCCAAAACTTTGGAAATGTGGAGGGAAACTTTGCATGCGGTGCCACCGGACCATTCACTTTGAAAGATTGTGTGCATCGCAAACGATTCTTCTGCTTTACGCGCATGGGATGAGTTTGATAATTCAAATTTTGGTGGAAATTTTCCCGGGTACGTCATTGCATAATTTAACATCGCTTGCTAATTTGGGCACACAAAAGAGCGCGGCGACAGACCACACTTACTGAATATAGCAATTTTAGTAATTAAACAGAGCCAGTTGACCTAAACATTGCTAAACAAAAGACCAACATTAAAAACAAAGCCTAAGTATGCATAATTTTAACAAATCCGCCGCCGCATCGGCCTATGCATCGCCGGTGTGAGATGAGACGTCGATGACTTGTCCTGGCAACATGCCGCCGTTGGTGGACTCCGTGTCCCCCCTACTGAAGTTGACCGCGTCCTCGTCCTTGGCGCCACCCTCAAGGCTGTAGTACTCGTAGTAGTGGCTGCGCCAGAGCTCGCGTTGGTACTCCACCGCCGATTCCTCTACGGACAGACTCTTCTCTACCTCGACCTCGGCCACGCGCAACTCCTCCTCCCCGCGCTCCTCGATCTCCGCCGCCTCCTGCATCTCCAGCTCCCGCTCGACGACCTCATGAGGAAGCAGGTGCTCCATGGCCACCACCGCCTTTTCAGACGTGGGTTGCATGCTAGAGTCCGAGGTGGCCTAGAATATCTTGGCGCGTGCATCCTCGATCTTGGCGTGGATGGCCTCGAGCCGGGCCAGGGGACATCACCGGCACAGACGATAGCTCGAGCGCTCTCGGCATTTGCAGCCGCCGTCGCAGCAGCAGCTGCAACCGTCTCGGCTGCTGCAGCTGCCTTGTCGGCTACCGCAGACGCCCTCTCGGCAGAAGCGGCCGCACTCAATGCGGATGCGACAGCACTCTCGGCGTAGGCGGCCGCGCTCTCGGCGCAGGCGGCGGCGCTCGGGGGGACGCGGCCGTCGTACGGGCCTTCACAAAGCGTTTCCACGGTGTCATCTTTGCAAGAAGGGGGTGTGGGAATGGGAGTCGGGATTCGTGGATTCGGGGGTTGCTGGCACTGGAGCAGACGAGCCGGCGAAGCTTAAGGAGGGAGACCTAAATAGACCCAGATATTTTCATCGCAAACGGTTCCTCGAAAACAACTGTGTGTGATGTTGTAGATATTTTTTATTAGCTATGAAAGACGAATTTAGAGTACAGTGGCAACGGATGGTGTTTTAAATGTACGAGAAATTTAGTAGTACTAATACAACTGTCATGTCAAAATTTGGAAAAATTCAGGGTTCATTTCACCTTTTAAGACATTTAAGTGATTTTCTAGCCATTTAATGACCGTAATTGAAATTTGAACTACATCTACATGCAACGCCTAACCAAAACGGTTTGAAAAATCATATTTGTGTACTTGTGTGCAAGTTAATTTCATGTGCACTAAATTAGAAGGAATTTTCAAACATATTGGTCTCACGACATGGACACATGCATACATATGCATGGAGTGACAAGGCATTTTAATTTTAAAAAATTAAAAAAAATGATCAGAAAAATATGAAACCTTGGTTGATTTAATGTCATGCCACCAAGATGATGTGGTAAAAAATTGGCCTGTTTGACGAAAGTTTGGACATACACCCCTCACAAACCGGAGCAACTCACTAGAAGGATCGTGGTTCCGAGAGGGAACAATGCATGTTTGATGATGAACGGGGGATAGCTTCCTCTTACGATGTTCAATTTTTTTTCTACGTCTAACGTGCACTAATACAACTGTCATGTGAAATTTTTGAAAATTTCAGGGGTCGTTTGACATTTTAAAGACATTTAAGTGATTTTCTAACCATTTAATGACCGTAATTCAAATTTGAACTACATCTACATGCAACGCCGAACCATAACGGTTTGAAAAATCATATTTTTGTGTACTTGTGTGCGAGTTAATTCCATGTGCAGTAAATTAGAAGGAATTTTCAAACATATTGGTCTTAAGGCATGAGCACACATGCATGGAGTAGCATGGCATTTTAGTTCCAAAAAATTAAGAAATGATCAGAAAAACATGAAACCTTGCTTGATTTGATGTCATGCCACCAAGATGATGTGGTAAAAAAATTGGCCTATTTGACGAAAGTTTGGACACACACCCCTCACAAACCGGAGCAACACACTAGAAGGTTAGTGGTTCCGAGAGGGAACAATGCATGTTTGATGACGAACGGGAGATAGCTTCCTCTTACGGCCTTCAAATTTTTTTCTACGTTTAACGTGCACTAATACAACTGTCTTGTGAAAATTTGGAAAATTTTAGAGGTCATTTGACCTTTTAAAGACATTTAAGTGATTTTCTAACCATTTAATGACCATAATTCAAATTTGAACTACATCTACATGCAATGTCTAACCATAACGGTTTGAAAAATTATATTTTTGTGTACTTGCGTGCGAGTTAAAAAATCATCAGACGATGTAAATATCTGGTGTTCAAAAAAGAAACTGTAGAGATCTGACAAGACAACCGGCCCCCACACGATTGGTAGTCTATCTCGTGGCTCGAGGTTTGGTAGGTGAATGGAGGGGATCATTAATCAGACACAGTTCTACATTGGAAACCGTCAGCTATTATGTTCACACATAGAGTTTTGGCTATTATGTTCACACACGGATTTTGCTGCGGGAATCATGTGTAATTCAAACTACAATACTCATATATTCCGGCGACCGGCGTTTGTACTGTCCCCGTCGATCTATAATCCGGCCGCCAATAAATACTACCTTGCTCACGTCGTCCCGCCTGCATTCTCATCTACATCCTCCCCTCGCTCGCCCTCTCTCTCTCTCAAATCTCTGCCATGGCGCCGCCGGTCTGTCCACGCGCCGCGAGGAGTCGCCCCCCCCCCCCAAGGACGCTCACTCGATTAGCAGCGATGAGGACCCCTACGCGCCGCCTGACGAGGTTGCGCCGGACCTCCAAACTTTGGATTGGTTTTGGAGCCAGTATAATCTTTGTCTGTGGAAGTCGCTGCCACCGGCTGAGAAAGCCAGGCAAGTGGCGTTCAAGAAGGAGATGGCGGAGGAGGAAGCCAGGTACCAGTCGGTTTGTGAACCCCGTGATGCCACCTGGAAAAAGGAGGCGGCAGAGCTTTCGAGCCGGGCACGTCATCGTGCCGAGGAGGTGTATGAAGATGGGTACTTCGCGAGGAGGGTCATAGGCGCTGGGCACCTCGTCGCTGCATGGAGGTGGGCCGATAAGCTCTAGCGTGCCACCGACGAGGAGCTCCGGTGGGTGCCCAACGAAATGGCAAGATCGGCCGCGCGCGTCCGCCAGCAAGAGGCAGATCGGTACATCAAGCGCTGCGAGGCGGAGGAGGCGGAGTACTGCCTCCGCACTGGGAAGACGCCACGCACCAGGGAGCTACTGGCGAGGGGCTGCCGGAATACTGGCTCCAGGAGGGATTATTAGTTTTAGTATTGTTTGTTTTCAATTTTATGCATTGTACCTAGTAGTTAAGTATCATCACGTATATGTGATGATTATATATATATATTCTGTGATGAACTAATGAACATTTAATATATATATATTATGAATTCCATTTTCTATCTGTTTTTTTATACTACTTTGAACATGCATTGAAACAGAACATATAAGAATGAAAAAACAGAGTACATACATTGAAACGGAGCAATAAATAGAGCAATACTAAGATTGTTGTGAATACATAGCTATCCACATCGAAACGACTTTCTAAAATAAAACGCGTCCATGAGACCATGACCAGCAGCCCTTGCCTACGATAGCTCTTGGCTCTGCCTAAACTCGTGCAGGCGCTCGTCCAAGCGGTCGACGCGCTCGCAGTACATCTGGAGCGCGATCTCGAGCTCCAAGTTGGCTATTTCATTGGAGATCACCAGCTCAAGGATACGACGGCCATGTTCCTCTACTGCGCCCAGGTGGACACCTGGGCCAAGGAGGCGGTCGAGCCTATGGACCAGCGCGTTGGCATCTAGTGGGCCGTGGACAAGGTGAACGGCGACACCCATGCGAACGGCGTGGCGGGCGTCCGGTGCAAGTACGGTGCGACCGGCCTCCGGTGCAAGTACGGCGCTGAGGGCCTCTGCCCACTCCTGACGAGGAATGGGGGTACAGACCGGACGTGTACCCAGCGGCGACGCCGTGTCGACAGCAGGCAAGAGCCGATGGATCCGCTCTTGCTGTGCGGCGTGCCGCGCCTCTCGCTCTGCGGCGCTCCAACGGTCTCGCCGTGCGGTGAGCCGCAGCCTATCCGCGCGGATGCACCTAGCTTGCTCTACGACGCGCCATCGATCATGTTGTGCGGCGAGCTGCAGCCTGTCGGCGCTGACATGCCTATCTTGATTCGCGGCGCTCAAGCGCCATGCGCCAAAGGTCTGCTCAACCCTGGCGATGACGCGCATCACGGCGTCGTCCATCGCGTTGTCGGGGAGCGCCTCGGCCTCAACGGGCTGTGGCGCCTGCTCGTTTTCCTCGCCGACAAGGTTGATGGCACAAGCCACGCTTTGGTGGGTTCACATGCTTGGAAAAGGTGGGTGTGCTACAGGCTGTGATTGCCGCCTCCATGCGTCGTGCGCCGCCTATGCGCAATATCGCTGGGTGGCGGGAAACAGGTGAGGAAATGGAGGGAAACGGTGGCGTGTTCATAAAATGCCATCAATTAATGGAAACTTAGCATAGAAGGAACATCGAGCTCGCACAAGAAGGAGTTGATGATCAGATGAACACGAACCACACTAGGGAACCGTTTCTATTATTATCGGTATTCGCACACATTTCTGATTACATACCTGTTTGCGGCGTATCATAAACATCTTTTTATATTGGACCGTTTCTATTCTCTTGCCTCAACGCATACAGCTCATCCGAGTGAACCGCATGCCGTATAATGCACACACCTTCATCTGGCTGCCTGTTTCTTTTGTGTTGCCTAATCACAAATAGTTCATCCGAATGAACCATATGTTGTACATCGCACACACCTTCATCTGACTGCCCATTTCTTTTGTTCCTCCTCATCACAAATGGTTAACTGAGTTGAACCGTATGCCCTGCATCGCACACGCTACTAAAATTTGAACCGTGTTTGATGCATCCTCCATCGCAAACGTTTTGCACGTTTTTGACGGTTTTTTACACCACTATTTGCGATTATGGTATTGCACATAGTTTTTTCGAAGGGTCTCTAATCGTAGTGTCGCGTTAGAAGCATCATGCAGTAGTGTATGTTCAGAGGAATAGGATGTACTGGTGGCGGTAAGAGCAACTCCAACGCGGTGACCCATTTCATCTGCAGGCGTCTGTTTGGGTCGGCGCAGACAGAAAAGTCGGCCCAACGCGCCGACCCAAACGGACGCGCGTCCACTTTTCGTCCGCCTGCCGACCCATTCCCGGCCCATTTTGAGCCGGATTTGTGTCGGCGTAGATACGAGACCGACGCGCGTGCTCGCCTTCTCCTTCCCCTGGCCTGCTGGCCGGTAGCAGCCTCCACCACTTTTCCCTCCATTTTCCCCAAAAACCGTCCCGCCCACGCGTTCTCCCTCCGCCTGCCATGGATGATGACCTCGACACCTCCACCGACCTTGCCTCCCTCGCCTCGTACGACATGACGACTGTCCCCTTTGGCAAAGGCAAGCCTCGCGCCCCCCGCAAGACTTGACGGCCTGGACCATAGACATGTGTTGTCATTTGATAAACGGGATCACATCATTAACGAGCTGTCATGCCTGGACCATAGACAACTTTAAAGGCAAGCCTCGCGCCCCCCGCATTCATGCATGATCTGGTCGGCCTAGACCTGGACGACTTCCCACTCGACCACGAGTTTCCATAGGACTACAGACAAGAGGAAGAGGATGAGTTGCACATCGAAGGGGAGCCTTTGTTCAAGGAAGAGCTCGCTAACTAAGCCATCGGGGCGAAGCTGAAGCGCAAAAGCAAGTGGACAAAGGCATACACGATGGCCGAGGACAAGCTCCTTTGTGAGTGTTGGAGGGACATTGGGCAAGACCCCAAGGTCGGTGCCGAACAAAAGGCATCAACCTTTTGGATTCGTGTCCACCGTGAGTTCCATGAGCGCAAGAAGTTTCCACCGTACCAAATGCAAAGCACACGCGGGTGGGTGTCCATTTCGAAGCGATGGAGGGTGATCCAACAAGAGTGCAACAAGTTTTGTGCCACTCTTGAGAGCATCAAGGCTCACCCCGTGAGCGGCATCGGCATGCAAGACATGGTATGCAAGCGGCCCTCTTTTGTGTCATTCCGTTTATGTTTGCATGCCCATTTCCATGTCCATTTTGACAATATGCTTGCATACAATACATGTGTAGGCATTCCAAGCTTTGGAGGCATTCAAGGTCCAACACGACAACAAGTGCTTCAATCTCTCCCATTGTTGGAGGGTCATCAAAGACGAGGAGAAGTTCAAGGAACAATATACTACCCTCAAGTCACGTGGGAGGCAAGAGGGTCGTGGAGGAGGAAGTGTTGGGGAACACAGTATTTCAAAAATTTCCTACGATCATGCAAGATCTATCTAGGAGATGCATAGCAACAAGAGGGGAGAGTGTGTCCACATACCCTCGTAGACCGAAAGCGGAAGCGTTTAGTAACGCGGTTGATGTAGTTGAACGTCTTCACGATCCAACCGATCAGAGTACCGAACGTACGGCACCTCCGTGTTCAGCACACGTTCAGCACGATGACATCCCTCAAGCTCTTGATCCAGTTGAGGACGAGGGAGAGTTCCGTCAGCACGGCGGCATGGCAACGGTGATGATGAAGTTACCGGTGCAGGGCTTCTCCTAAGCACTATGACGATATGACCGAGGTGTTAAACTGTGGAGGGGGAACTGCACACGGCTAAGAGATTGTCTGTTGTACTATTGGGGTGCCCCCTGGCCACGTATATAAAGGAGGGAGGGAGAGAGGAGGCCGGCCAGATTGGGCGCGCCAGGGCGGGAGTCCTACTTGGACTCCCAGTCCAAGTAGGATTCGCCCCCCCCCCTTTCCTTTCTTCCACCGGAGGGAAAGGAAGGAGGAGGGCGCGCCCCCACCCCTAGTCCAATTAGGTTTGGGCAGGGGGGAGGTGTGCGCCACCTCGTGGCCCTTCTTCCCTCTCTCCACTAAAGCCCACTAAGGCCCATTAACTTCCCCGAGGGTTATGGTAACCTCCCGGTACTACGGAGAAATGCCTGAACGTCTCGGAACCATTCCGATGTCCAAATGCAACCTTACAATATATGAATCTTTACCTCTCGGCCATTTCGAGACTCCTCGCCATGTCCGTGATCTCATCCGGGACTCCGAACAAACTTCGGTCATCAAATCACATAACTCATAATATAAATCATCATTGAACGTTAAGCGTGTGGACCCTACAGGTTAGAGACTGAACTATGTAGACATGACCGAGACACATCTCCGGTCAATAACCAATAGCAGAACTTGGATGCTCATATTGGTTCCTGCATATTCTACGAAGATCTTTATCGGTCAAACCGCATAACAACATACGTTGTTCCCTTTGTGATCGGTATGTTACTTCCCGAGATTCGACCGTCGGTATCCTCATACCTAGTTCAATCTCGTTACCGACAAGTCTCTTTACTCGTTCCATAATGCATCATCCCGTAACTAACTTATTGGTCACATTGCTTGCAAGGCTCATAGTGATGTGCATTGCCGAGAGGGCCCAGAGATACCTCTCCGATTCACGGAGTGACAAATCCTAATCTCAATCTATGCCAACTCAACAAAAACTATCGGAGACACATGTAGAGCATCTTTATAATCACCCAGTTACATTGTTATGTTTGATAGCACACAAGGTGTTCCTCCGGTATTCGGGAGTTGCATAATCTCATAGTCACAGGAACATGTATAAGTCATGAAGAAAGCAATAGCAATAAAACTAAACGATCGTAATGCTAAGCTAATGGATGGGTCTTGTCCATCACAGCATTCTCTAATGATGTGATCCCATTCATCAAATGACAACACATGTCTATGGTTAGGAAACTTAACCATCTTTGATTAATGAGCTAGTCAAGTAGAGGCATACTAGGGACACTCTGTTTGTCTATGTATTCACACATCTACTAAGTTTCCGGTTAATACAATTCTAGCATGAATAATAAACATTTATCATGATATAAGGAAATATAAATAACAACTTTATTATTGCCTCTAGCGCATATTTCCTTCAGTCTCCCAGTTGCACTAGAGTCAATAATCTAGTTCACATTGCCATGTGATTTAACACCAATAGTTCATATCGTCATGTGATTTAACACTCTATAGTTCACATCGCCATGTGATTTAACACCAATAGTTCACATCGTCATGTGATTTAACACTCTATATTTCACATCGCCATGTGACCAATACCCAAAGGGTTTAAGTTGTGATCATGTTTTGCTTGTGAGAGAAGTTCAGTCAATGGGTCTGCCACATTCAGATCTGCATGTATTTTGAAAATTTCTATGTCTACAATGCTCTGCATGGAGCTACTCTAGCTAATTGCTCCCACTTTCAATATGTATCCAGATTGAGACTTAGAGTCATCCGGATCAGTGTCAAAGCTTGCATCTACGTAACCCTTTACGACGAACTTTTTGTGACCTCCATAACTGAGAAACATATCCTTATTCCACTAAGGATAATTTTGACCGCTATCCAGTGATCCACTCCTGGATCACTATTGTACCCTCTTGCCAAACTCATGGTGAGGTACACAATAGGTCTGGTACACAACATAGCATACTTTATAGAACCTATGACTGGGGCATACTGAATAACTTTTCATTCTCTTTCTATTTTCTGTCGTGGTCGGGTTTTGAGTCTTTACTCAACTTCACACCTTGCAAACAGGCAAGAACTCCTTCTTTGACTGTTCCATTTTGAACTACTTCAAAATCTTGTCAAGGTATGTACTGATTAAAAAAACTTATCAAGCATCTTGATCTATATCTATAGATCTTGATGCTCAATATGTAAGCAGCTTCACCGAGGTCTTTCTTTGAAAAACTTCTTTCAAACACTCATTTATGCTTTCCAGAAAATTCTACATCATTTCTGATCAACAATATGTCATTCACATATACTTATCTGAAAGGCTCTAGTGCTCCCACTCACTTTCTTGTAAATACAGGCTTCTCCAAAAGTCTGTATAAAACCATATGTTTTGATCACACTATCAAATCGTATATTCCAACTCCGAGAGGCTTGCACCAGTCCATAAATGGATCGCTGGAGCTTGCACACTTTGTTAGCACCTTTAGGATTGACAAAGACTTCTGGTTGCATCATATACAACTCTTCTTTAAGAAATCCATTAAGGAATGCAGTTTTGACATCCATTTGCCATATTTCATAAAATGTGGCAATTGCTAACATGATTCGGAAGGACTTAAGCATCGGTATGAGTGAGAAAATCTCATCGTAGTCAACACCTTGAACTTGTCAAAAACCTTTTGCGACAAGTCGAGCTTTGTAGATAGTAACACTACCATCAGCGTCCGTCTTCCTCTTGAAGATCCATTTATTCTGTATGGCTTGCCGATCATCGGGCAAGTCAACCAAAGTACATACTTTGTTCTCATACATGGATCCCATCTCATATTTCATGGCCTCAAGCCATTTCACGGAATCTGGGCTCATCATCGCTTCACCATAGTTCATAGATTCATCATGGTCTAGTAACATGAATTCTAGAACAGGATTACCATAACACTCTGGTGCGGAACGTACTCTACTTGACCTACGAGGTTCGGTAATAACTTGATCTGAACTTCATGATCATCATCATTAGCTTCCTCACTAATTGGTGTAGGAATCACTGGAACTAATTTCTGTGATGAACTACTTTCCAATTCGGGAGAAGGTACAACTACCTCATCAAGTTTTACTTTCCTCCCACTCACTTCTTCTGAGAGAAACTCCTTATCTATAAAGGATCCATTCTTAGCAACAAAGATCTTGCCTTTAGATCTGTGATAGAAGGTGTACCCAACAGTTTCTTTTGGGTATCCTATGAAGACGCACTTCTCCGATTTGGGTTCGAGCTTATCAGGCTGAAGCTTTTTCACATAAGCATCATAACCCCAAAATTTAAGAAACGACAGCTTAGGTTTCCTGCTAAACCATAGTTCATACGGTGTCATCTCAACGGATTAGACGGTGCCCTATTTAACGTGAATGCAGTTGTCTCTAATGCATAACTCCAAAACGATAGTGGTAAATCGGTAAGAGACATCATAGATCGCACCATATCTAATAAAGTATGGTTACGACATTCTGAGACACCATTACTCCGTGGTGTTCCAGGTGGCATGAGTTGTGAAACTATTCCACATTGTTTTTAAATGAAGGCCAAACTCGTAACTCAAATATTTGCCTCCGTGATCAGATCATAGAAACTCTCTTTTCTTAGTACGATGATTCTCAACTTCACTCTGAATTTCTTTGAAATTTTCAAATGTTTCAGACTTGTGTTTCATTAAGTAGATATACCCATATCTTATTTAAGTATCTGTGAAGTTTAGAAAATAACGATACCTGCCGCGAGCCTCAACACTCATCGGACCGCATACATCACTATGTATTATTTCCAATAAGTCGGTGGCTCGCACCATTGTTCCGGAGAATAGAGTCTTAGTCATCTTGCCCATGAGGCATGGTTCGCAAGCATCAAATGATTCATAATCAAGTGATTCCAAAAGTCCATCCGCATGGAGTTTCTTCATGCGCTTTACACCAATATGACCTAAACGGCAGTGCTACTAGTATGTTGCACTATCATTATCAACTTTGAATCTTTTGGCATCAATATTATGTGTATCACTGCGATCGAGATTCAGTAAACCATTTACATTGGATGTAAGACCATAGAAGGTTTTATTCATGTAAACAGAACAACAATTATTCTCTGACTTAAATGAATAATCATATCGCAATAAACATGATCCAATCATATTCATGCTCAACGCAAACACCGAATAACATTTATTTAGTTCCAGTACTAATCCCGAAGGTAGAGGGAGTATGCGATGGTGATCTTATCAACCTTGGAATCATTTACAACACACATCGTCACCTCTCCCTCAACTAGTCTCTGTTCATTTTATAACTCCTGTTTCGAGTTACTAATCATAGCAACTGAACCGGTATCAAATACCCAGGGGCTACTTATGAACACTAGTAAAGTACACATCAATAACATGTATATCATATATACTTTTGTTCACTTTGCCATCCTTCTTATCCACCAAGTATTTGGGGCAGTTCCGCTTCTAGTGAGCATTTCCTTTGCAGTAGAAGCACTCAGTTTTAGGCTTGGGTCTAGCTTTGGGCTTCTTCATGGGAGAGGCAACTTGCTTGCCATTCTTCTTGAAGTTCCCTTTCTTTCCCTTGCCCTTTTACTTGAAACTAGTGGTCTTGTCAACCATCAACACTTGATGCTTTTCTTGATTTCTACCTTCGCCGATTTCAGCATCGCACAGAGCTTGGGATTTTTTCATCGCATGCATATTATAGTTCATCACGAAGTTCCAGTAACTTGGTGATAGTGACTAGAGAACTCTATCAATTACTATCTTATCTGGAAGATTAACTCCCACTTGATTCAAGTGATTGTAGTACCCAGACATTCTGAGAATATGCTCACTAGCTGAGCTATTCTCCTCCATCTTGTAGGCAAAGTACTTTGTCAGAGGTCTCGTACCTCTTAGCACGGGCATGAGTCTGAAATACCAATTTCAACTCTTGAAACATCTCATATGCTCCAAGTCGTTCAAAACATTTTTGAAGTCTTGGTTCTAAGCCGTAAAGCATGGTGCACTAAACTATCAAGTAGTCATCATACCGAGCTTGTCAAACGTTCATAACATTTGCATCTGCTCCTGCAATAGTTCTGTCACCCAGCGATGCATCAAGGACACAATTCTTCTGTGCAGCAATGAGGATAATCCTCAGATCATGGACCTAGTCCGCATCATTGCTACTATCATCTTTCAACTTAGTTTTCTCTAGGAACGTATCATAAATAAAACAAGGAAGCTATACACGAGCTATTGATCTACAACATAGATATGCAAATACTATCAGGACTAAGTTCATGATTAATTAAAGTTCAATTAATCATATTACTTAAGAACTCCCACTTAGATAGACATCCCTCTAGTCATCTAAATGACCACATGATCCATACCAACTAAACCATGTCCGATCATCACGTGAGATGGAGTAGTTTTCAATGGTGAACATCACTATGTTGATCATATCTACTATATGATTCACGTTCGACCTTTCGGTCTCAATGTTCCGAGGCCATATCTCCATATGCTAGGCTCGTCAAGTTTAACCTGAGTATTCTGCACATGCAAAACTGGCTTGCACCCATTGTATGTGAACGTAGAGCTTATCACACCCGATCATCACATGGTGTCTCGGCACGACGAACTGTAGCAACGGTGCATACTCAGGGAGAACACTTATACCTTGAAATTTAGTGAGGGGTCATCTTATAATGCTACCGTCGTACTAAGAAAAATAAGATGCATAAAAGATAAACATCACATGCAATCAAAATATGTGACATGATGGCCATCATCATCTTGTGCCTTTGATCTCCATCTCCAAAGTACCGTCATGATCTCCATTGTCACCGGCATGACACCATGATCTCCATCATCTTGATCTCTATCAATGTGTCGTCGCATGGTTGTCTCGACAACTATTGCTTTTGCAACTATTGCTATCGCATAGCAATAAAGTAAAGCAATTATATGGTGCTTGCATCTTATGCAAGAAAGAGACAACCATAAGGCTCTTGCCAGTTGCCGATAACTTTAACAAAACATGATCATCTCATACAACAATTTATATCTCATCACATCTTGACCATATTACATTCACAACATGCCCTGCAAAAACAAGTTAGACGTCCTCTACTTTGTTGTTGCAAGTTTTACGTGGCTGCTACGGGCTTCTAGCAAGAACCGATCTTACCTACGCATCAAAACCACAATGATTTTTCGTCAAGTGTGGTGTTTTAACCTTCAACAAGGACCGACCATAGTCAAACTCGATTCAACTAAAGTTGGAGAAACAGACACCCGCCAGCCACCTCTGTGCGAAGCACGTCGGTAGAACCAGTCTCATGAATGCGGTCATGTAATGTCAGTCCGGGCCGCTTCATCCAAGAATACAGTCGAATCATAGTAAGACGTTGGTGGTAAGCAGTATGACTATTATCGCCCACAACTCTTTGTGTTCTACTCGTGCATATAACATCTACGCATAGACCTGGCTCTGATACCACTGTTGGGGAACACAGTATTTCAAAAATTTCCTACGATCACGCAAGATCTATCTAGGAGATGCATAGCAACGAGAGGGGAGAGTGTGTGCACGTACCCTCGTAGACCGAAAGCGGAAGCGTTTAGTAACGCGGTTGATGTAGTCGAACGTCTTCACGATCCAACCGATCCAAGTACCGAACATACGGCACCTCCGTGTTCAGCACACGTTCAGCACGATGATGTCCCTCAAGCTCTTGATCCAATTGAAGACAAGGGAGAGTTCTGTCAGCACGACAGCGTGGCGACGGTGATGATGAAGTTACCGGACACGGACATGGACATGCACCGCATTAGGTTAACTTGACAAGGCTATCAAAACGGTTTTGGGCCTTGTGGAAAAAGAGGTCGGGAGCCAGGGTATGAGATACCTACCCGACCGACAGGAGTCGTATAGAGATATGATTAGCAAGGAGTTGCTTACCGGATAGGCATGTTGTCTAGCAGTGATGGTAAAGCTCATTAGTCCCATGTGCTAGTCGGATCCTAAATCACTGAGAGTTTGCGGAGGGATGCTGACTTTAGTGGGAGTATTTCTGTTTAAGGCTAGAATTACTCTACATAAACACATTGCTTAGTGATTGCATATTTTTCTGTTGTAGATCAATGGCACCACCTGCTCAACCCAACTTTGTATTGAAATCAATTCTGGAAAAGGATAAACTGAATGGAACAAACTTACTACCTGGTATAGAAATTTGAGAATTGCTCTCAAGCATGATAAAAAGGAACATGTTCTAGAGGATCTGCTTCCAGAGGAACCTGCCGATAATGCTAGTACCACAACCAAGAATGCCTACCAGAAACTCGTTGATGAATCAAACGAGATCAGCTGCCTCATGCTGGCTTGTATGGAGCCCGATTTGCAGCAGCATTTCAAAGATGTTGGGGCTTTCAATATGATCGAGAGTCTCAAGAGCATGTTTCAGGTGCAGGCTAGGACCGAAAGGTTCGACGTCTGGCGATCCTTGATGGATTGTAAGCTGAAGGAAGGTGATCCATTGAGCCCGCATGTGATCAAGATGATCGGATATGTGCAAGCTTTGGATCGGCTGGGCTTCCCGCTCTTGGATGAGCTGGCTACTGATGCAGTTCTGGGTTCTCTTCTGCACAGCTATGGGACGTTCATCTCGAACTATCATATGCATGGCATGGATAAGAAGCTCACTGAATTGCATGGGATGCTCAAAGTGGCAGAGCGGGATATTAAGAAAGGCACGCATCAAGTGTTGATGGTGCAGAAATCGGCTAAATTCAAGAAGAGTTGGTCCAAGAAAAAGGCTAAGGCAAAGGGCACGAAGACGGTAACCTCCGCCGCTACGCCGAAGTCTGGACCAGACTCAAAGACCATTTGCTATCATTGCAAGGAAACTGGTCACTGGAAGAGGAACTGTAGCAAGTGGCTTGCAGAGCATGGCAAGAAGGCCGGGAATGCTGCTTCAGGCAAAGGTACACTTGTTGCATATGTTATAGACATTTACCTTACTGACGTACCTAGAAGCTCTTGGGTCTTTGATACCGGATCGGTTGTTCACATTTGCAACTCGATGCAGGGGCTGGTAAGAACTAGGTGTGTGGCACAATGGGAGATTGACATCAGGGTCGGCAACAAAGCAAGAGTTGCTGCGTTGGAGGTCGGAACGATGTAGCTCCAGCTTCCTTCTGGATTTATTTTGGAATTGAATAATTGTTATTACATTCCCGTACTTAGCCAGAACATTATTTCTGCCTCATGCTTGATGAGTCAGGGTTATGAATTCAATTTAAAGGACAATGGTTGTTCGATTTATTTGAATGGTATGTTCCACGGCTATGCGCCCATTGTTGATGGGTTATTTATATTGAATCTAGAACAGGAACTGGTCTATAACGTGAATGTCAAGATTCATAAGCCTAATGAGATAAATCCGACATACTTCTGGCATTGCCGGCTTGGACACATTATCCTGAAACGCGTGAAGAAGCTCCATGATGATGGACTCCTAACTTCGACCGACTTTAGGTCGTTCGAGACATGCGAATCATGCTTGCTCGGCAAGATGACTAAGTCTCCTTTCACAAAGAGTTGTGAGAGGGCATGCTGTTGGAACTGATACACAGTGATGTGTGTGCACCAATGAGCACAACTGCCAGAGGTGGCTATCAGTACTTCGTGACTTTTACCGACGACTTGAGTAGGTATGTATATATCTATTTGATGAGGCATAAGTCGAAGACTTCTAAAAATTCAAAGAGTTTCAAAACGAGGTTGAGAATCAGCTCGGCAAGACTATAAAACTTCTACGATCTGATCGTGGAGGTGAGTACACGAGCCAGGAGTTTGATGATCATCTGAAAAGCAGAGGTATAGTACCTCAGCTCAACCTCCGGGTACGCCACAGAGAAATGATATATCGAAACGGAGGAATCATACCTTGTAGGACATGGTTCGATCTATGATGAGCAAGTCGGATTTACCCTTGTCATTCTGGGGATATGCTCTAGAAACTGCGGCTTTCACACTTAACAGGGTACCATCAAAATCCGTAGACAAGACACCACATGAGATGTGGACTGGGAAGAGTCCTAGTATGTCTTTTCTAAAGATTTGGGGTTGTGAAGCATTTGTCAAGAAACTTATGTCAGACAAGCTTACACCCAAGTCAGACAAATGCATATTCGTGGGATATCCGAGGGAAACCTTGGGATATAGCTTCTACAATCGGGAAGAGAAGAAAGTGTTTGTTGCTCGGAACGAGGTTTTCCTTGAGAGAGAGTTTCTCGGTCGGGAGTCCAGTGGGAAGACGGTCCGACTCGAAGAAATTCAAGGACCACTCGGGGACGGCTCAGCTGGTGATGAGATCATACCGGAGTTAGTCAGGGAACCCGTAGTGGAAGCGGCACCGGAACCACGGAGGTCGGAAAGATTGCGCAGAGTGCGTGATGTATTGTTGCTAGAAAGTGACGAGCCGACCACGTATGCGGAAGCGATGGTGAGCCTAGATTCCAAGGCATGGCTGGAAGCCATGAGATCCGAGTTAAAGTCCATGGATGAGAATCAAGTCTGGGACTTGGTTGATCCGCTGCCTGGTGTAACAGCCATTGGTTGCAAATGGGTCTTTAAGAAGAAAACCGACGTGGATGGAAATGTTCAGATCCATAAAGCTCGGCTTGTCGCTAAGGGTTATGGACAAGTTCAAGGAATTGACTACGACGAGACTTACTCGCCGGTAGCGATGCTGAAGTCGGTGAGGATCGTACTAGCTATAGCTGCATATTTCGATTACGAGATATGGCAGATGGATGTCAAGACGGCTTTCCTTCATGGAAATTTAACCAAGGACATGTATATGATACAGTCTGAGGGTTTTGTCGATCCGACTAGCACTAGTAAGGTATGCAAGCTCAAGAGATCCATTTATGGGTTGAGGCAAGCATCTCGGAGCTGGAACATTCGTTTTGATGAGGTCGTCACTAGTTTCGGCTTCATCAAAAGTGAAGAGGACTCTTGTTTATACAAGAAGTTAAGTGGGAGCTCGATAGTGTTTTCATCTTGTATGTGGATGACATACTACTGATCAGAAATGATATTTCGATGCTGAACTCGGTCAAGGAATCATTGAATGGCAAGTTTTCAATGAAGGACCTTGGTGAGGTAGTTTACAATTTAAGCATCAAGATCTATAGAGATAGATCGAGGAGACTGCTCGGTTTGAGCCAAAGCACATACATAGATAAAGTGTTGAAGCGGTTCAACATGAGTGAGGCCAAGAAAGGGTTCTTGCCTGTCTCACATGGTATAAGGCTAAGCGAGACTCAGAGTCCTTCGACATCTGATGAGCGAAGCAGGATGAGTAGGATTCCATATGCCTCGGCAATCGGATCCATCATGTATGCCATGACATGTACGCGGCCCGATGTTGCTTTTGCAATAAGCCTAACAAGTAGATACTAGGCCAACCCAGGTGAGAGTCACATGGCAGCGGTAAACACTATTTTGAAGTACCTGAAAAGGACTAAAGAGATGTTCCTAGTTTATGGAGGTGAGGAAGAGCTCGTCGTAAGGGGTTACGCCCATGCTAGTTTCCAAACCGACAGAGATGATTGTCGATCACAGTCCGGATTCATGTACATCATGAATGGAGGAGCAGTGGGATGGATGAGTTCCAAGCAAGATACGGTGACCGATTCTACTACAGAAGCCGAATACATTCCGTCGTATCTATAATTTTTGATTGTTCCATGCCAATATTCTACAACTTTCATATACTTTTGGCAACTTTTTATACTATTTTTGGGACTAACATATTGACCCAGTGCCCAGTGCCAGTTCTTGTTTGTTGCATGTTTTTTGTTTCGTAGAATATCCATATCAAACGGAACCCAAACGAGATAAAACTGACGGAGATTTTTTTTGGAATATATATGACTTTTGGGAAGAAAAATCCACCCCCTGGGGGCGCCCCTGACCCTCGTGGACACCCCGTAAGGCGCTTGGTGCCCTTCTTTCTCCGCAAGAAAGATAATATCCGGATAGAGATCGTGCTAAAATTTCATCCCAATCGGAGTTACGGATCTCCGGGAATATAAGAAACGGTGAAAGGGTAGAATGTGCGCAGAAACAGAGAGAGATAGAGAGACAGATCCAATCTCGGAGGGGCTCTCGCCCCTCCCATGCCATGAAGGCCAAGGTCCAGAGGGGAAACCCTTCTCCCATCTAGGGAGGAGGTCAAGGAAGGAGAAGACAAAGGGGCCCCCTCCCCCCTTCTCTTTCGGTGGCGCCAAAATGCTGTCGTGGCCATCATCATCACCGCAATCTTCACCAACAACTTCACCACCATCATCACCAACTCTTTCCCCCTCTATGCAGCGGTGTAACCTCTCTCTTACCTGCTTTAATCTCTACTTAAACATGGTGCTCAGCTCTATATATTATTTCCCAATGATGTACGGCTATCCTATGATGTTTGAGTAGATCCGTTTTGTCCTATGGGCTATTTGATGATCGTGATTGGTTTGAGTTGCATGTTTTATTATTGGTGTTGTCCTATGGTGCTCTCCATGTCGCGCAAGCGTGAGGAATTCCCGCTGTAGGGTGTTGCAATACGTTTATGATTCGCTTATAGTGGGTTGCGTGAGTGACTGAAACACAAACCCGAGTAAGGGGGTTGTTGCGTATGGGATAAAGAGGACTTGATACTTTAATGCTATGGTTGGGTTTTACCTTAATGATCTTTAGTAGTTGCGGATGCTTGCTAGAGTTCCAATCATAAGTGCATATGATCCAAGTAGAGAAAGTATGTTAGCTTATGCCTCTCCCTCATATAAAATTGCAATAATGATTACCGGTCTAGTTATCGATTGCCTAGGGACAAATAACTTTCTCATAACAACAAGCTCTTTACTGAAACTAACTTAGTTGTGTCTTTACCTAAACAGCCCCTACTTTTTATTTATGTAATCTTTATTATCTTGCAAACCTATCCAACAACACCTACAAAGTACTTCTAGTTTCATACTTGTTCTAGTTAAAGCGAACATCAAGCATGCGTAGAGTTGTATCGGTGGTCGATAGAACTTGAGGGAATATTTGTTCTTCCTTTAGCTCCTTGTTGGGTTCGACACTCTTACTTATCAAAAACTGTTGCGATCCCCTATACTTGTGGGTTATCAAGACCTTTTTCTGGCGCTGTTGCCAGGGAGCAATAGCGTGGGGTGAATATTCTTGTGTGTGCTTGTTTGCTTTATCACTAAGTAATTTTTATTTGCTGTTTTTAGTTGTTCTTTATCTTTAGTTATGGATATGGAACACGAAATACCAAAAAAATTAGGTGTACTTGCTGCTCATGGAGATGAGGAACCTCCTAAAACCCTCGATGCTCGTTATGTGACAGATATTATGTACTACTTTGATAATCCAGAGAAAACCCCATTCAATTTGGTAATGGGAGACACGTTGGATCAACGTGAATACTTTAGGGATTATCGCTTGACTAAAAAAGGGAAACTATTATGGGATCAAATTTATGTGTTGTATTGGTATGCTAGGCAACTATGCTTGAGATATGATTATATTTGTTGCTCTAGGATGAAGGCTCCACACCTTCCGTTTTCATGCAAATTTAATGATAATGAAACCTTGGCTTCTTATGTTAGAGGTATATATGATTACTATGATGTGGAATAAATAGAAGAATTTGTTGCTTTTGTGGGTGCTTATGAAATTGAATCTATATTCAAAGAGTTTGAAAATCTTTTTATAGACCTGAAAATTTAGCTATCCTTAAATATTGCTATGCCAATTATGAATTCAATTCCTATATTGATGCATTTATTGAGAAAGTCTCTGCTGTCCAAGAAGAGACTAATATTTTGCAGGAGTCTATGGAAGAAGAAATTGATGAAACTGTGAGCTCATTGGATGAAAAAGATGAGGAGGAGAGCGAAGAACAAAAGGAGGAAGATTGGATTGATCACCCGTGCCCACCTTCTAATGAGAGTAACTCTTCAACTCATACATTGTTTAATTTCCCTTCGTGCTTACCGAAGAATGAATGCTATGATAATTGTTATGATCCCGTTGATTCTTTTGAAATATCCCTTTTTGATGATGCTTGCTATGCTTGTGGCCAAGATGCCAATATGAATTATGCTTATGGATATGAACTTGCTATAGTTCCTTATGTTAAACATGAAATTGTTGATATTGCACCCACACATGATAGTCCTATTATCTTTTTGAATTCTCCAAACTACACTATATCGGAGAAGTTTGTGCTTATTAAGGATTATATTGATGGGTTGCCTTTTACTACTACACATGATGGTTTTGATGAATATAATATGTATGTGCTTGCTGCTCCTACTTGCAATTATTATGAGAGAGGAACTATATCTCCACCTCTCTATGTTTCCAATACGATAAAATTGCAAGAAACTGTTTATACTATGCATTGGCCTTTACTAAGTGTGCATGAATTGTTCTTTTATGACATGCCGATGCATAGGAAGAGAGTTAGACTTCGTTGTTACATGATATATGTTACTTTGTGCTCTCTACTAAATTACAAATCATTGTTAATTAAAATTGGCTTTGATATACCTTGGAATCCGGGTGGATTCACTTCTTGAGCACTATATGCCTAGCTTAATGGCTTTAAAGAAAGCGCTGCCAGGGAGACAACCCGGAAGTTTTAGAGAGTCATTTATTTATGTTGAGTGCTTTCATATAGTTTAAAAACAACAAAAATAAAGAGGGGAACCCGAACCTTTTCAAAAAGAAAAGCGAAAGTGAGAAAGACGAGCATTGTTGAAGTGGGAGCTAGCCTTGAACTTTGTTCATGCTCACGGAAACTTTGTGAATCTTGATTACAGAAACTTTTCCAAAAAATAAATTATCCCCTTGTACAATTCCATTGTATTATAAAAATAATGTGCCAAGGTTTGCCTTTATGATGTTTTAGATGCTTGTTGGTTTGTACGGTGCAGGACAAAAACTTTGGCTGTAGTGCACGATTTTACATTTTTTCTGGAACGTCAAATGGTTCTGATTATTTTTGCACTGTCTTCCTATGCAAATTGTTTATTTTTCCTAATTTTAGCAGATTTTTTCAAGTATCATAAGTATGGTGAATGTTCAGATTATTACATACTGTTCTGTTTTAGACAGATTCTATTTTTGATGCATAGTTTGCTCGTTTTGATGAAACTATCGATTCATATCAGTGGATTAAGCCATGAGAAAGTTATAATACAGTAGACACAATTCCAAAAAAATATGAATTGGTTTGCAACAGTACTTAGAGTAGTGATTTGCTTTATTATACTAACGGATCTTACCGAGTTTTCTGTTGAAGTTTTGTGTGGATGAAGTGTTCGATGATCGAGAAGGTCTCGATGTGAGAGGAAGGAAGAGAGGCAAGAGCTCAAGCTTGGGGATGCCCGAGGCACCCCAAGTAAATATTCAAGGATACTCAAGTGTCTAAGCTTGGGGATGCCCTGGAAGGCATCCCCTCTTTCTTCAACAAGTATCGGTATGTTTTCGGATTCGTTTCGTTCATGCGATATGTGCAATCTTGGAGCGTCTTTTGCATTTAGTTTTCATTTTTCTTTTATGCACCATGCTGGTATGAGATAGTCCTTGGTTGATTTATAGAATGCTCTATACACTTCACTTATATCTTTTGAGTATGGATTTATAGAATGCTTCATGTGCTTCACTTATATCATTTGAAGTTTGGATTACCTGTTTCTCTTTACATAGAAAACCGCCATTTGTAGAATGCTCTTTTGCTTCACTTATATTTGTTAGAGCGTGGGCATATTTTTTGTAGAAAGAATTAAACTCTCTTGCTTCACTTATATCTATTTAGAGAGATGACAGGAATTGGTCATTCACATGGTTAGTCATAAAATCCTACATAAAACTTGTAGATCACTGAATATGATATGTTTGATTCCTTGCAATAGTTTTGCGATATAAAGATGGTGATATTAGAGTCATGCTAGTGGGTAGTTGTGGATTAGGAGAAATACTTGTGTTGAGGTTTGTGATTCCCGTAGCATGCACATATGGTGAACCATTATGTAACGAAGTCGGAGCATGATATATTTATTGATTGTCTTCCTTATGAGTGGCGGTCGGGGACGAGCGATGGTCTTTTCCTACCAATCTATCCCCCTAGGGGCATGCGTAGTAGTACTTTGCTTCGAGGGCTAATAAACTTTTGCAAAAAGTATGTGAGTTCTTTATGACTAATGTTGAGTCCATGGATTATACGCACTCTCACCCTTCCACCATTGCTAGCCTCTCTAGTACCGCGCAACTTTCGCCGGTTCCATAAACCCACCATATACCTTCCTCAAAACAGCGACCATACCTACCTATCATGGCATTTCCATAGCCATTCCGAGATATATTGCCATGCAACTTCCATCATCATCATATACATGACTTGAGCATTCATTGTCATATTTCTTTGCATGATCGTAAGATAGCTAGCATGATGTTTTCATGGCTTGTCCATTTTTGATGTCATTGCTACGCTAGATCATTGCACATCCCGGTACACCGCCGGAGGCATTCATATAGAGTCATATCTTTGTTCTAGTATCGAGTTGTAATATTGAGTTGTAAGTAAATAAAAGTGTGATGATCATCATTATTAGAGCATTGCCCGCCAAAAAAAAGAGAGAGGCCAAAGAAGCCTAAATAAAAAAGGGGCCAAAAAATCCCGCAAAAAAGAGAAAAAGGAGGCAATGTTACTATCCTTTTACCACACTCGTGCTTCAAAGTAGCACCATGTTCTTCATGTAGAGAGTCTCTTGAGTTATCACTTTCATATACTAGTCGGAATTTTCATTATAGAACTTGGCTTGTATATTCCGATGATGGGCTTCCTCAAATGCCCGAGGTCTTCATGAGCAAGCAAGTTGGATGCACACCCGCTTAGTTTTCAGTCTGAGCTTTCATACACGTATAGCTCTTAGTGCATCCGTTGCATGGCAATCCCTACTCACTCACATTGATATCTATTGATGGGAATCTCCATAGCCCGTTGATACGCCTAGTTGATGTGAGACTATCTTCTCCTTTTTGTCTTCTCCGCAACCACCATTCTATTCCAACTATAGTGTTATATCCATGGCTCACGCTCATGTATTGCGTGAGGGTTGAAAATGCTGAAGCGCGTTAAAAAGTATGAACCAATTGCTCGGCTTGTCATCGGGGTTCTGCATGATGTGAATATTTTGTGTGGTGAAGATGGAGCATAGCCAGTCTATATGATTTTGTAGGGATAACTTTCTTTGGCCTTGTTATTATGAAAAGACATGATTGCTTTATTAGTGGGCTTGAAGTATTATTGTTTTTATGTCAAATGATAGACTATTTCTTTGAATCACTCATGTCTTAATATTCATGCCATGATTAGATATGTGATCAAGATTATGCTAGGTAGCATTCCACATCAAAAATTATCTTTTTTTATCATTTACCTACTCGAGGACGAGCAGGAATTAAGCTTGGGGATGCTGATACGTCTCCGTCGTATCTATATTTTTTTATTGCTCCATGCCAATATTCTACAACTTTCATATACTTTTGGCAACGTTTTAAACTATTTTTGGGACAAACATATTGATCCAGTGCCCAGTGCCAGTTCCTGTTTGTTGCATGTTTTTTGTTTCGCAGAATATCCATATCAAACAGAGTCCAAACGGGATAAAAACTGACGGAGATTTTTTTTGGAATATATATGATTTTTGGGAAGAAAAATCCACGCGAGACGGTGCCCGAGGGAGGCACGAGGCAGGGGGGCGCGCCCCACCCCCAGGGTGCGCCCCACTCCCTAGGGCGCCCCTGACCCTCGTGGCCACCTCGTAAGGCGGTTGGTGCCCTTCTTTCGCCGCAAGAAAGCTAATATCCGGATAGAGATTGTGTTAAAATTTCAGCCCAATCGGATTTATGGATCTACGGGAATATAAGAAACGGTGAAAGGGTAGAATCTGAGAACGCAGAAACAGAGAGAGACAGAGAGACAAATCCAATCTCGGAGGGGCTCTCGCCCCTCCCACACCATGGAGGCCAAGGACCAGAGGGGAAACCCTTCTCCCATCTAGGGATGAGGTCAAGGAAGGAGAAGACGAAGGGGCCCCCCTCTCCCCTTCTCTTCCGGTGGCGCCGGAACGCTGCCGTGGCCATCATCATCACCGCAATCTTTATCAACAACTTCACCACCATCATCACCTACTCTTCCCCCCTCTATGCAGCGGTGTAACCTCTCTCTTACCCGCTGTAATCTCTACTTAAACATGGTGCACAACGCTATATATTATTTCCCAATGATGTATGGCTATCCTATGATGTTTGAGTAGATCCGTTTTGTCCTATGGGCTATTTGATGATTGTGATTGGTTTGAGTTGCATGTTTTATTATTGGTGCTGTCCTATGGTGCTCTCCGTGTCGCGCAAGCATGAGGGATTCCCGCCGTAGGGTGTTGCAATACATTTATGATTCGCTTATAGTGGGTTGCGTGAGTGACTGAAACACAAACCCGAGTAAAGGGGTTGTTGCGTATGGGATAAAGAGGACTTGATACTTTAATGTTATGGTTGGGTTTTACCTTAATGATCTTTAGTAGTTGCGGATGCTTGCTAGAGTTCCAATCACAAGTGCATATGATCCAAGTAGAGAAAGTATGTTAGCTTATGCCACTCCCTCATATAAAATTGCAATAATGATTATCGGTCTAGTTATCGATTGCCTAGGGACAAATAACTTTCTCGTAACAACAAGCTCTTTACTGAAACTAACTTAGTTGTGTCTTTACCTAAACAGCCCCTACTTTTTATTTATGTAATCTTTATTATCTTGCAAACCAATCCAACAACACCTACAGAGTACTTCTAGTTTCAAACTTTTTCTAGTTAAAGCGAACATCAAGCGTGCGTAGAGTTGTATCGGTGGTCGATAGAACTTGAGGGGATATTTGTTCTGCCTTTAGCTCCTCGTTGGGTTCGACACTCTTACTTATTGAAAACTGTTGCGATCCCCTATACTTGTGGGTTATCACCTTGCTAGAGGCTGCTACCAGCCATGTAGTCTGGAGGTGATCCGAACTACGACCAAGCCGGCTTGAACCTAAGGGGTCGCGCGCTTAAGAGAAGGAACCTACAAGGTCGGATCCGAGGACACTGGTCGGATGTGATCTGAGCTATATTCGGATTGTGGCCGAGTAGACCTATGGGTTTTAGGGTCTGTGTGAGGCCCAAGTGTTGAGCCTGCGACGGACACCTATATAAAGTGGACGTGCTGCACACTCACGCGGTCGATCGCTTCGGCGCTGTCACTAGGGTTTGCATGTGTTGCGAATAGACACCTCCACTCCCCGCTGGTTGTGTGATAGGACCTAGCAGTCCGCCGCACGACGTTCCTCCTGCACACACGGATACCGTTAGAGGCGGTGCACTTGCGCCGCTTCGGCGAACCTGTATGTGGGAACCGACTACCGGCTGTACGAGGGGGATCAGGCGAGGAGGAGATGATCCACGCGGACGCGTGGCCCCAACTCTTCTTCCGCTGCACGGGACTGCACGTCTAGTGGTAACGAACTGTGATCCATCTCTCGTGGCATGTTCTTGGTTGTTCTGCGCGTAGCAAAATTTTAATTTGCAGTCGACGCACCCTACCGTAGAACCCAACAATACTAGGGACACTCTGTTTGTCTATGTGTTCACACATGTACTAAGTTTCTGGTTAATACAATTCTAGCATCAATAATAAACATTTATCATGATATAAGGAAATATAAATAAGAACTTTATTATTGCCTCTAGGGCATATTTCCTTCAGGAAGACAGCGAGAAGCCATGGCTGTGGGGGATGACCAACTCCAAGAAGGAGGACAAGCGGGATGCGGCGTCGAGCGCCTTGATCGCAAGTGTGGAGGGCATGATGAGAAAGAAGGACTCAAGGGAGGAGGAGCGCCGATGATACAAAGAACAACAAATGAACGCCTTCATGGAGATCCAAAGGAGGAGACTTGAGATGGATGTGGAGAAGCAAGCCAAGATGCTTGAGATGGAGGCGGAGAAGGAAGCCAAGATGCTAGAGATCGAGGCCGCCAACGCCAAGACCAAGGCGAAAGAAGTGGCTCTCGCGAGCATGATGACCGGGGTGGAGATCATGAAGGTGGATCTCAACATCGTGTCGCCAAGGAAGAGGCCATGGTTCGAGAAGATGCAGGCTGACATGCTCAAGTTCGACGACGAGTGACCTATGGCGGCGAGTGCCATCATTTTTGTATGCCGGCTAGTGTGCTGGCATGACCACGCCTGTGATGGCGTGGTCAAATTCTCACCCCTTTTTGTGTGCTGACATGTGTGCCGGCCGCTGGCAAGTGCGCCAGCCGAACTGTGTGGTGTTTTCTGAAGCTGGCATTGTATGACGGCGCTGGCATGGTGCTGGCATGAACTTCGGGCAATGACATGGCTGTTGGCATGAACTATGGTCGTATGGCCGCGGGCCTTTTTTCAAAATTTATGTGCAGACATGAAATGGTTCAACGCGTTGAGCGCACTACCGACCCAAATCAACGGGGCGTACGCCGAGCGGGCGGGCGACCCAAACGGACGAAAAGCGGACAAAAGTGTCTTCCATTTGGGTCAGCGCGTTGAAGGTGCTCTAAGGACACCAACGTTGTGGTTTGGGGCCAGCGATGGCGGCACTGTGGGTTTGAGACAGTGACGGAGGCAAGGGGGTGAGAAGGGCCTGGCCTCCCCTAATTGTCGGCAAATATTCAGGAACCTACGAGTAATTAGCGACCAGATTGGATAAATATACGTACTTAGCCTCCCTAACTCCAACGGAGAGTACAAACTCTGAAAAGAAAAAGGCCCATAAGAGAGCCCACACATGATCATAGCCTGCTAGCCCCTCTGTTGTTTCCTTAAGAAAAGGCCCTGGCATGATTAACGTGTGACTTGAGGCGATTAGCTCTGCCGGTGACCGCCTCCTCCCGCCCTTCTTCCTCGTGAAGTAGATTAAACCAGGTGACACTAGCTGGGCGGAAAACACATATTTGACCTGTGGACGAAAACAATTCAAAATTTGAACTGCTTTCGGAAAAAAATTCACGCTGTTGACCCTTTCGAGTGGCGCCCAACAGCAAGGCACCGCACCCTACCGTGCAGTGCCTTTCGTTTAGGTGTCGCACCCCCGGCCAGCATGGCAGCCCGGGTCCAGGCGCGACCCCACAGACAGCAGTGCAGCGCCTAACCACTGGGCGCCACACATTGTAATGTGCAGCGCCTATCGCTTGGGCGCCACACTTGTATGTGTAGTGCCCGGTGCTTAGGTGCTGCACTGTCTGTTTTCCACTTAGGCTGGCCCCGCCCCCTCACCCCACCCACCCCACCCCACACACCCCACCCCACCCACAACCTGAAGCTAAGCGCCCCCCTCTCAAATCCTTCTCAAATCTTGCAAATCCGAAGTATTTGTCCGTGGATTTCGATGCCAACCCCTCCCTTAAGGTAATCTCCTCCGATCCCCTCTTTTCCATCCATAGGAATTGGAACATTTTCTCAAATCTTGCTAGTTTGGGGAAACTCTAGTTTTGGTTTGGATTTGGTAATTTGTGTTGAAACATGTTATGTTTCTTTGCTAATTTGGTAGGGTTAGGCTTCATACTATGCTAGGGTTAGGGTTATGTGTGTTTTTATGTTGGGGTTAGGGTTAGGGTTATGCTATTGTTAGGGTTGTGGTTATTGTTAAGTGGGGTTAGGGTTATTGTTTCATATCTATGTTAGGGCTTATATATTTTGTGCAAATATTTGGCTAAGTACTTACTTGATATATGTGTGTTTTTGATTATTGTAGGGATGGGAAGAACATGTGTTTATGCTCATCATGTGGATAAAGAGGCCTATTTGAAAGGCAAAGTTGAGCCGGACCCGGATGAGCTTGACATGGTGTTTGAGAGTAGTCCTAGTGATACGTCTCCAACGTATCTATAATTTTTGATTGCTCCATGCTATATTATCTACTGTTTTGGACTATATTGGGCTTTATTTTCCACTTTTATATTATTTTTGGGACTAACCTATTAACCGGAGGCCTAGCCCAGAATTGTTGTTTTTTGCCTATTTCAGTGTTTCGAAGAAACGGAATATCAAACAGAGTCCAAACGGAATGAAACCTTCGGGAACGTGATTTTCTCACCGAACATGATCTAGGAGACTAGGACAC
This sequence comes from Triticum dicoccoides, assembly GCF_002162155.2. Lineage (NCBI taxonomy): Eukaryota > Viridiplantae > Streptophyta > Magnoliopsida > Poales > Poaceae > Triticum > Triticum dicoccoides. The sequence goes on from NC_041386.1 coordinate 462,967,956, forward strand.
TACGCCAAGGCATCAGAGAGGCGGTCACGAGGGTGGGGGCGCCCCCCCCCCTAGGGCGCGCCCCCTGTCTCATGGGCCCCTCGGAGCTCCACCGACGTACTCCTTCCTCCTATATATACCTACGTACCCACAAATGATCAGAAGGGGAGCCAAAAACCTAATTCCACCGCCGCAACTTTCTGTATCCACGAGATCCCATCTTGGGGCCTATTCCGGAGCTCCGCTGTAGAGGGCCATCATCACGGAGGGCTTCTACATCATCATAGCCTCTCCGATGAAGTGTGAGTAGTTTACCTCAGACCTTCGGGTCCATAGTTAGTAGCTAGATGGCTTCTTCTCTCTTTTTGGATCTCAATACAAAGTTCTCCCCCTCTCTTGTGGAGATCTATTCGATGTAATCTTCTTTTTGCGGTGTGTTTGTTGAGATCGATGAATTGTGGGTTTATGATCAAGTCTATCTATGAATAATATTTGAATCTTCTCTGAAATCTTTTATGTATGATTGGTTATCTTTGCAAGTCTCTTCGAATTATCCGTTTGGTTTGGCCAACTAGATTGGTAGTTCTTGCCATGGGAGAAGTGCTTAGCTTTGGGTTCGATCTTGCGGTGTCCTTTACTAGTGACAGAAGGGGCAGCAAGGCATGTATTGCATCGTTGCCATCGAGGATAACAAGATGGGGTTTATTTCATATTGCATGAATTTATCTCTCTACATCATGTCATCTTCCTTAAGGCGTTACTCTGTTTTTAACTTAATACTCTAGATGCATGCTAGATAGCGGTCGATGAGTGGAGTAATAGTAGTAGATGCAGAATCGTTTTGGTCTACTTGTCACGGACGTGATGCCTATATACATGATCATGCCTAGATATTCTCATAACTATGCTCAATTCTGTCAATTGCTCAACAATAATTTGTTCACCCACCATAGAATACTTATGCTCTTGAGAGAAGCCACTAGTGAAACCTATGGCCCCCGGGTCTATTCTCATCATATCAATCTCCATCACTTTAATCTTGTTTTGCTTTTTACTTTGCCTTTACTTTTCACTTTGCATCTTTATACCAAAAATACTAAAAATATTATATCTATCAGATCTCACTCTCGTAAGTGGCCGTGAAGGGATTGACAACCCCTAATCGCGTTGCTTGCGAGTAGTTATCGTTTTGTGCAGGTACAAGGGACTTGAGCGTGGCCTCCTACTGGATTGATACCTTGGTTCTCAAAAACTGAGGGAAATACTTACGCTACTCTGCTGCATCATCCCTTCCTCTTCAGGGAAAACCAACGCAATCTCAAGAGGTAGCAAGAATGATTTCTGGCGCCATTGCCGGGGAGTCTATGCAAAAAGTCAACATACCAAGTACCCATCATAATCCCTATCTCTCGCATTACATTATTTGTCATTTGCCTCTCGTTTTCCTCTCCCCCACTTCACCCTTGCCATTTTTATTCGCCCTCTCTCTCTATCCTCCCTCTCTATTTGCCTCTTTTGCCCGTTTGCTTTTGTTTGCTCGTGTGCTAATTTGCTTGTTTGTCGCGATGGCTCAAGATACTACCAAATTGTGTGACTTCACCAATACCAATAATAATGATTTCCTTAGCACTCCGATTGCTCCTCTTTCCAATACTGAATCTTGTGAAATCAATACTGCTTTGTTGAATCTTGTTATGAAAGATCAATTCACCGGCCTTCCTAGTGAAGATGCCGCTACTCATCTGAATAGCTTCGTTGATTTATGTTTTATGTGATATGCAAAAGAAAAAAGATGTCGATAATGATGTCGTTAAATTGAAGCTATTTCCTTTTTCGCTTAGAGATCGTGCTAAAGCTTGGTTTTCGTCTTTGCCTAAAAATAGTATTGATTCTTGGAACAAGTGCAAAGATGCTTTTATCTCTAAGTATTTCCCTCTCGCTAAGATCATCTCTCTTAGAAACGATATTATGAACTTTAAGCAACTTGATCATGAACATGTTGCGCAAGCTTGGGAGAGAATGAAATTAATGATACGTAATTTCCCTACTCATGGTTTGAATCTATGGATGATTATACAAAAAAATTATGCCGGATTGAATTTTGCTTCTAGAAATCTTTTAGATTCGGCCGCGGGAGGCACTTTTATGGAAATCACTTTAGGAGATGCTACTAAACTCCTAGATGGTATTATGGTTAATTATTCTCAATGGCATACTGAAAGATCTTCTAACAAAAAAGTGCATGCGATAGAAGAAATCAATGTTTTGAGTGGAAAGATGGATGAACTTATGAAATTATTTGCTACTAAGAGTGTTTCTTCTGATCCTAATGATATGCCTTTGTCTACTTTGATTGAGAATAACAATGAATCTATGGATGTGAATTTTGTTGGTAGGAATAATTTTGGTAACAACACTGATAGAGGGAATTTTAATCTTAGGCCATATCCTAGTAATCCTTCTAATAATTATGGGAATTCTTACAACAACTCTTATGTAAATTATAATAAGATGCCCTCTGAATTTGAGAATAGTGTTAAAGAGTTTATGAATTCACAAAAGAATTTTAATGCTTTGCTTGAAGAGAAATTGCTTAAAGTTGATGATTTGGCTAGGAACGTTGATAGAATTTCTCTTGAGATTGATTCTTTAAAGCTTAGATCTATTCCTCCTAAGCATGATATCAATGAGTCTCTCAAAGCCATGAGAATTTCCATTGATGAGTGCAAGGAAAGAACCGCTAGGATACATGCTTCCAAAGATGCCTTTATTAAAGTGTGTTCTTCCAATTCCTATGAAAATCAAGATGAAGATCTAAAAGTTATTGATGTGTCCCCTATTAAATCTTTGCTTTGCAATATGAATCTTGATGAAACTGAATATGATCTTCCTTTACCTAGAAGGCGTTCTAAAAATTCGGAGTATTTAGATCTTTATGATGAAATTGATGAAAGTGGGATTGAAAGAAATAAAAATCTAGATGTTACTAAACCCACTATATTGGATTTCAAGGAATTTAGTTATGAAAGTTGCTCTTTAATTGATTGTATTTCCTTGTTGCAATCCATGCTAAATTCTCCACATGCTTATAGTCAACATAAAGCCTTCACCTAACATATTGTTGATGCCTTGATGCAATCTTATGAAGAAAAACTTGAGTTGAAAGTTTCTATCCCTAGAAAACTCTATGATGAGTGGGAACCAACTATTAAAATTAAAATTAAAGATCATGAGTTTTATGCTTTGTGTGATTTGGGTGCTAGTGTCTCTACTATTCTCAAGACTTTGTGTGATTTGCTAGATTTCCGTAATTTTGATGATTGCTCTCTAAACTCGCATCTTGCGGATTCTACTATTAAGAAACCTATGGGAAGGATTAATGATGTTCTTATTGTTGCAAATAGGAATTATGTGCCCGTAGATTTCATTATTCTTGATATAGATTGCAATCCTTCTTGCCCTATTATTCTTGGTAGACCTTTCCTTAGAACGGTTGGTGCGATTATTGATATGAAGGAAGGGGATATTAGATTTCAATTTCCACTAAAAAATGGCATGGAACACTTTCCTAGAAAGAAAATAAAATTTCCATATGAAACTATCATGAGAGACACTTATGGATTGCCTACCAAAGATGGCAATACCTAGATCTATCCTCGCTTTTATGCCTAGCTAGGGGCATTAAACGATAGCGCTTGTTGGGAGGCAACACAATTTTATTTTTATTCCTTGCTTTTTGCTCCTGTTTAGTAATAAATAAATTATCTAGCCTGTGTTTTGGTTGTGTTTTTTGTGTGTTTGTGCCTAGTAGAACCATTGGGAAGACTTGGGGAAAGTCTTGTTGAACTTGCTGTAAAAAACAGAAACTTTAGCGCTCACGAGAACTGCTGTCATTTTTATTTGAAGAGTGCTATTTAGTTAATTATTTTTTCAGATGATTAATAGATAAATTCGTCACGTTCGTCAATTTATTTTAGAATTTTTGGGGTTCCAGATCTTGCGCTAGCTACAGATTACTACAGACTATTATGTTTTTGACAGATTCTGTTTTTCGTGTGTTGTTTGCTTATTTTGATGAATCTATGGCTAGTAAAATAGTTTATAATCCATAGAGAAGTTGGAATACAGTAGGTTTAACACCAATGTAAATAAAGAATGAGTTCATTACAGTACCTTGAAGTGGTGTTTTGTTTTCTTTCGCTAACGGAGCTCACGAGTTTTCTACTTTATGTTTTGTGTTGTGAAGTTTTCAAGTTTTGGGTGAATTCTTTTGATGGATTATGGAACAAGGAGTGGCAAGAGCCTAAGCTTGGGGATGCCCCGGAAGGCATCCCCTCTTTCGTCCACTTCCATCAGTAATTTACTTGGAGCTATATTTTTATTCACCAACATGATATGTGTTTTGCTTGGAGCGTCTTGTATTATTTGTGTCTTTGTGATTTAGTATGCCACAATCATCCTTGCTGTACACACCTTTTGAGAGAGCCATACATGAATTAAGATTTGATAGAATACTCTATGTGCTTCACTTATATCTTTTGAGCTATGTAGTTTTGCTCTATGTGCTTCACTTATATCTTTTGAGCATTATAATTTTGCTCTATGTGCTTCACTTAGATCTTTTAGAGCACGGTGGTGGATTTGTTTTAAAGAAACTATTAATCTCTCATGCTTCACTTAAATTATTTTGAGAGGCTCTTAATAGCATGGTAATTTGCTTAATAATAATATGCTTGGTATTCAAGATTTGTGAAACTTTCTTTTGAGTGTGTTGAATACTAAGAAAAGATTGAAGCATGATAATTGTTTTGAGATATGGAGGTGATAATATTAGAGTCATGCTAGTTGAGTAGTTGTGAATTTAAAGAATACTTGTGTTAAAGTTTGTGATTCCCGTAGCATGCACGTATGGTGAAGCGTTATGTGATGAAGTCGGAGCATGATTTATTTATTGATTGTCTTCCTTATGAGTGGCGGTCGGGGACAAGCGATGGTCTTTTCCTACCAATCTATCCCCCTAGGAGCATGTGCGTAATACTTTGCTTTGATAACTTCTAGATTTTTGCAATAAGTATATGAGTTCTTTATGACTAATGTTGAGTCCATGGATTATACGCACTCTCACCCTTCCACCTTTGCTAGCCTCTCTAATACCGCGCACCTTTTGCTGGCATCATACACCCACCAAATACCTTCCTCAAAACAGCCACCATACCTACCTATCATGGCATTGCCATAGCCATTCCGAGATATATTGCCATGCAACTTTCCACCGTTCTATTTATCATGACACATTCATCATTGTCATAATGCATATCCCAGTACACCGCCGGAGGCATTCATATAGAGTCATAATTTGTTCTAAGTATCGAGTTGTAATTGTTGAGTTGTAAGAAAAATAAAAGTGTGATGATCATCATTTTTAGAGCATTGTCCCAAGTGAGGAAAGAATGATGGAGACTATGATTCCCCCATAAGTCGGGATGAGACTCCGGACGAAAAATAAATAAAAGAGGCCAAAGAAGCCCAAATAAAAAGAGGCCATAAAAAAAGAGAAAAGGCCCAAATAAAAAATGAGAGAAAAAGAGAGAAGGTACAATGTTACTATCCTTTTACCACACTTGTGCTTCAAAGTAGCACCATGATCTTCATAGTAGAGAGTCTCTCATGTTATCACTTTCATATACTAGTGGGAATCTTTCATTATAGAACTTGGCTTGTATATTCCAATGATGGGCTTCCTCAAATTGCCCTAGGTCTTCATGAGCAAGCAAGTTGGATGCACACCCACTTAGTTTCTTTTTGAGCGTTCATATACTTATAGCTCTAGTGCATCCGTTGCATGGCAATCCCTACTCACTCACATTGATATCTATTGAGGGGCATCTCCATAGCCCGTTGATACGCCTAGTTGATGTGAGACTATCTTCTCCTTTTTGTCTTCTCCACAACCACCATTCTATTCCACCTATAGTGCTATATCCATGGCTCACGCTCATGTATTGCGTGAAGATTGAAAAAGTTATGAAAAAGTTAGATTATGAAACAATTGCTTGGCTTGTCATCGGGGTTGTGCATGATTTAAATACTTTGTGTGGTGAAGATAGAGCATAGCCAGACTATATGATTTTGTAGGGATAACTTTCTTTGGCCATGATATTTTGAGAAGACATAATTGCTTTGCTAGTATGCTTGAAGTATTATTATTTTTATGTCAATATAAACTTTTGTCTTGAATCTTTCGAATCTGAATATTCATATCACAATTAAGAAGATTTGCATTGAAATTATGCCAAGTAGCACTCCGCATCAAAAATTCTCTTTTTATCATTTACCTACTCGAGGACGAGCAGGAATTAAGCTTGGGGATGCCTGATACGTCTCCAACGTATCTATAATTTTTGATTGCTCCATGCTATATTATCTACTGTTTTGGACTATATTGGGCTTTATTTTCCACTTTTATATTATTTTTGGGACTAACCTATTAACCGGAGGCCCAGCCCAGAATTGTTGTTTTTTGCCTATTTTAGTGTTTCGAAAAACGGAATATCAAACGGAGTCCAAACGGAATGAAACCTTCGGGAACGTGATTTTCTCACCGAACGTGATCCAGGAGACTTGGACCCTACGCCAAGGCATCAGAGAGGCGGTCACGAGGGTGGGGGCGCCCCCCCTAGGGCGCGCCCCCTGCCTCGTGGGCCCCTCGGAGCTCCACCGACGTACTCCTTCCTCCTATATATACCTAAGTACCCCCAAACAATCAGAAGGGGAGCCAAAAACCTAATTCCACCGCCGCAACTTTCTGTATCCACGAGATCCCATCTTGGGGCCTGTTCCGGAGATCCGCCGGAGAGGGACGTCATCATGGAGGGCTTCTACATCATCATAGCCTCTCTGATGAAGTGTGAGTAGTTTACCTCAGACCTGCGGGTCCATAGTTAGTAGCTAGATGGCTTCTTCTCTCTTTTTGGATCTCAATACAAAGTTCTCCCCCTCTCTTGTGGAGATCTATTCGATGTAATCTTCTTTTTGCGGTGTGTTTGTTGAGACCGATGAATTGTGGGTTTATGATCAAGTCTAGCTATGAATAATATTTGAATCTTCTCTAAATTCTTTTATGTATGATTGGTTATCTTTGCAAGTCTCTTCGAATTATCCGTTTGGTTTGGCCAACTAGATTGGTAGTTATTGCCATGGGAGAAGTGCTTAGCTTTGGGTTCGATCTTGCGGTGTCCTTTCCCAGTGACAGAAGGGGCAGCAAGGCACGTATTGCATCGTTGCCATCGAGGATAACAAGATGGGGTTTATTTCATATTGCATGAATTTATCTCTCTACATCATGTCATCTTGCTTAAGGCATTACTCTGTTTTTAACTTAATACTCTAGATGCATGCTGGATGGCGGTCGATGAGTGGAGTAATAGTAGTAGATGCAGAATCGTTTCGGTCTACTTGTCACGGACGTGATGCCTATATACATGATCATGCCTATATATTCTCATAACTATGCTCAATTCTATCAATTGCTCAACAGTAATTTGTTCACCCACCGTAGAATACTTATGCTCTTGAGAGAAGCCACTAGTGAAACCTATGGCCCCCGGGTCTATTCTCATCATATCAATCTCCATCACTTTAATCTTGTTTTGCTTTTTACTTTGCCTTTACTTTTCACTTTGCATATTTATACCAAAAATTTTACATCTATCAGATCTCACTCTCGTAAGTGACCGTGAAGGGATTGACAACCCCTAATCGCGTTGGTTGCGAGTAGCTATCGTTTTGTGCAGGTACAAGGGACTTGAGCGTGTCCTCCTACTGGATTGATACCTTGGTTCTCAAAAACTGAGGGAAATACTTACGCTACTCTGCTGCATCATCCCTTCCTCTTCGGGGAAAACCACCGCAAGCTCAAGAGGTAGCACCTCGCTATGCGGAGCTCTTGGAACAAGTGAGGAAGGATTTGAATTGGATGGAGCCAAGTGATGTTGTTGAATTTGAGGGAAGGCATGATGTTGGTTTTGGAATGCACATCTGTTCGAAGACATATGTGTGTGAACTCCGAGCAATGTTGGGTTGCATACAAGGAGACGGTTGTCGAATCTCTAGACAAAGCTCTTGAGTTATTTGCCTCCAAGAAGGTTGAGTCTACTTTGCATTTGGACTTGAACCGGAACCCCTCCCCGTTGGTTGCTAGTACTCCCCCACCCATGAACCAAGATCAAATGAGTGAACCTCATTTCATGCAACAAGATTGGCCAACATTTAGCCTGATTCCAAACAACCAAAATGAAGCTTTTGAAGAGGAGAATGATGAGTATGAGGAGGATGACAACGAAGTTGATCTCCATGACAACGAAGTTGATCTCAGCCAATATCATGTGCCAGAGACAATGGACCAATCCATCCCTTTTCCCAGTGCATATGCATCGGACTCGGATGACGATGGTCCCGATGAAGAAGTTGATGAGGAGGGGTTCATGCCGAAGGAGGCCCAAGCATTCAAGAAGTTATTCGGGCGGGATCACAAGACACCATTGTTCAAGGATCTTAGTCTCGCGGATGAAGCCGTTGTGGATGGTGGAAAATGTATATCTCTTGGAGCTAGGCCAAGTTCTCATCGTGATTTGGAAGATGGAAAGAACGGGATATTTCCCGGTTGTGAGTTTGATTCTTTCCTGGAATTGAAGATGTGGCTCGACAACTACTCGGTTATGCATTATCGTCCACATAGAGTGGCCAACTCAAACGTCAATGTGCGCTACACGGTTAAATGTGAAGTGCCAAGATGTCCATGTATTGTGTGTGCAAGGCCATGGAAAGGAGGTCCCACTTGGCGCATAGTGAGTTGTCTACCAAATCACATGTGCCGACACAAGAATGCGGATGGCGAGCTTGTGTACCAACAACACAAACAACTCACGTCCGAGTTCATCGCTTACAGGCTTTCCAACCAAATATCCACACTTCCAACAATGAGCATTAAGAGTGTCATTGACATTGTGACAACCATCTTTCATTACAAGATCAAGTACGGCAAGGCATGGAAGGCGAAGCAAGCCGCATTCAAGATGTTATATGGCAATTGGGAGGAAGCATACAACCGACTTCGTAGGTTGTTGTTAACTATGGCCGCCACAAACCCATGCATGGTTCATGTGGTCGAGCCTCATGGGCACCAGACATTGATTCACAATGGGAGGAACGTCTGAGTATTTGGTAGTGCATTTTGGGCCTTTGAGCAATGCGTGAGGGATGTTGAGCATTGTTGGCCTGTCATCGCTATTGATGGCACATTCTTGACTGGACAATACAAGGGCACTCTTTTGGTTGCAATAGCAAGTGATGCCAATAACCGGGTGTTGCCTTTGGCTTTCGCTTTGGTTGAGGTGGAGAACAATGATAACTGGGAGTGGTTCTTGCGTCAATTGAGAACAACGGTATTACCGACTGAAAGGGAAATTTGTGTCATATCGGATCGCCATCCGTGGAGTCAGGAAACAAAGTCCTCGAGACAACGTACCACATATAGACACGAGCATGTGTCTGGACCACATCATCAGTGGCATCCGCAGGGCAATGGGCAAAGTTTCTTTGAATCGACATGAAAGCAGCTCCGGCTGTTTCCTTTCCTTCTTCTTCTTCTCTTCTCCCTCCTCTACACCAGCCTCATCCCCGGTAGGAGCCATACCGATAAGAGCGGTCATCTGCTGGCACCACCCATCAGAATCGATGCTCATACAAAGAGGCCTCCCATCGATAGCAAGACCGGTGATCAAGGAGACATCCTCGAGCGTCACGGTCATCTCCCCAATCCGAAGATGGAAACTGCACATCTCCGGCCTCTACCGATCAACAAGAGCGGACACCAGTGGAGCGTCGAGGTTCAGCATGGACCGGCTGACCAACTGAATCCATGGGAGTAGTCTTGCCTGCTAGATGTACGGTGTGTACCGCTCATCATACGGCATGGCAGGACCAGAGACCTCGTGATACCGAATCTTCAAAGGTTCAAGCTTCTGCCAAAAACAAGTAATGACAAATCTTAGGGCATGTCAATTTTAACTAAAGGCAAATTTGCTAAATATTTAGATTACTCATTATTACCATCTCCTTCTCGCGCATCATGTAGGCCCGGTGTCATGTGTCATAGGCATCATCGAGAAGCCAAACCATCCTTACAAAGTTCAAACAATAAACATATATGAGTTCATCTCAAATATCGGTATACACTAAACGTCTCATATGTGTTCATCTAAACATCTCATATATATTCATCTACAAGAATCTCAACATCTCCTCACACAATGAATAAATGATTGTAAATTCACATATATATCTCGTATGTCATATGTGTTCAAGTAACTCAACATCTAATGTATATCTAAAAAGCTCAACATCTCATATATAGCTACAAAACACAACATCTCCTAATTATCTACAAAACTAGGCATCTCATATATATCTAAAAAAACAATCTAGGTTTCACTAACAAGAATCATATAGTACCACTATGACTACACATCCTCCATTGCAACACCCAATATTGTACAAATAAAGATCCAAACCAAGCAAATCAAGGGTTCCACCCAATCTTGGACAAATCCCTTAAATTGCAATGAATTTACGGAGGAAAAGAAAGGGAACGGGGGAGTTTACCTAGTAGGAGGGATTGGAGATCGAATCCACGGCTTAAATCTTCAGATCCGAGAGAGGTGTGGGGGGATCCGAAGGGGGCGCCGCCGCTGCTCTCTGTTCCAGAGAACAACTACCCGGAGATAGGGAAGAACTGCTTGGGAAGGGATGGCCCGATGCGGCTTAAGTCACAGTGCAGCGCCCAAGCGATAGGAGCTGCACATTACAATGTGTGGCGCCCAGTGGTTAGGTGTTGCACTGCTGTCTGTGGGGCCGCGCCTGGCCTCGGGCTGCCACGCTGGCCGGGGGTGCGACGCCTAAAGGAAAGGCGTTGCACGGTAGGGTGCGGCGCCTTGCTGTTGGGCGCCACTCGAAAGGGTCAGCAGCGTGAATTTTTTTCCGAAAGCAGTTCAAATTTTGAATTGTTTTCGTCCACAGGTCAAATATGTGTTTTCTACCCACCAGCTGCGCGACATGCAAATCATCGTATAGGTACACCCTGTCAATTCTCTAGCCGTTCAGCTCCAAGGTTAGCACTATCGAGTGTCTACTAATCCCTCTTGAATTCTCACTTTATTTGTGTTGAAATTGCACATTCAATTTTAATTTTTTTTTGATGGTGTGATCTGCAATGCTAATTCAATTTTAATTTCCTATGATTGTCTGATCAATGATGTGGTAATGAGGAAAAAACACGGCCACACACTATAAAAATTAAATCAATTTAAAGTATGTTATTTCGACATTTCGGCCAATTGAAATTGTTAATATGGCTAACGTGGAAGTTACCAATCCAAGTGTAGTAGGAGATGATTTTTTGCAAAATTACATGATAATATTCATAGATACAGAATTACATAGCAACTAGGTTATCTTTCGATGACATTATTTATATTTTGATCTTATTGGCAATTGTAGAGGCAAATTTAAAATAATATAAATTTAGCTATGTTTTAATAGTGTTGGAACAAAACATTACTATACAGGGGATTTTTTTTCTTGCATTGCATGATTTTTTTTACCAATTGGCTTGGCCTTCTCTATACCTAAATCCTGGGTACGCCCCTGGTTTGAGACGTTGGCGGAGCTAGTGAAGGGGTGGCGCAGACGAGGCAGATGATAGGAGAGGAAGAGGACTTGTTGGGCTAGATAGAGGACAATTTGAAGATATTTGGGATGGGTCCAGCTTGTCGAATCCGATGTGACGGATGCGTCCGAGCATTTCTATATCTGCCCCCATACGGACTAGATTTGTGGGGTGCTGAATAGCGCGGTCATTTGTGCTAGCTTTGTGGAGTCTGATTGAATGATCATTTTTGGTCCGGACTGCTCGTCCCGACATTTAAAAAGAATTTGAGAGGTCCGCGTTGAAGATGCCCTGAGGAGTGCAAAAGAAGTTGGTAGTAACAAGAAAGCATGCCGTTAGGCCAACTCCACCGCGCGACCCTATCCTGTCCGGCCCCGTCCGTTTAGGGTAAAAGGAACAAAAAAGGCGGCCCAGCGCGCGGGAGCAAACGGACTTTTGTCCGCTTTGTGTCCGCTTTTGACCCATTTCCGGCCCAAACTTGCGCCGTTTTTGGGGTGAAACGGACACCACGCGGACACGCGGGTCGTCTGCGCGTGTCCTCCCCTGGCCCGCCCGTCGGTGGTACAAGACGGGCCTTTTTCTATCTGCCCCCCTCCCTCCCTCCGCCCGCACCCCCTCCACTCTTCCCCACTCTTCCCGTCACTGCCGCCACCGCCGCCGCTGCCATTGTAGCCGTGCAGTTCGGACGCGAGCTCGCCCAACCCCTTCCCCTCGGCGCCGGGCTCGGACGCGACCACAGCCACCTGGTTTGCCCACCCGCCGGCCGGTTTTGGGGCGGATCCGGTCGGTCTTGAGCTCGGCCGGCTGTGGGAGGCCGGGCCACGGCATGGACTGGCCGGGCACCTCACCGGAAGGCCCTGGCAGGGCCGCAAGGCCACATGCAGGCAGTGGCTCCTCCTCTAGCCACTCGGATCTGCACCGTCGGTGGTCCGCCGGCAGATACACGAATGGCGGTCGGCCAGGCTCGGTGCTTGCCCAAAAGCTCGCCGGCGCACCGTTGCCACTCATTAAGTGCGACCACTGCCCAAGGATGGTTGTGCGCCGCGTGTCTACAACGCCGGAACATCCCGGATGGGTGTTCATCAAGTGCTTAAACGATGGGGTATGCACTTTTTTAGCTTCGGTTTGTGCTCTAGATTTAACTAGTTGTGCTAACTTCAAATTTTGTTGTGTAGAACGGATGCAAGTTTTGTTGTTGGGAAGAAGAGTACATCTATATATTGATAGAACGAAATTTAGTACATGTTCGTGCACTTTTAGCTAGCATAGAGGCTGTAAATGAGACAAGTGCACTTGTTGCTAGATTAGAGGCTAGACACGAGACTAGGTGTGAGGAGGAAGCAACATCGACTTCTGGCTTGAAGAAGAAAGGAGGATGCCAGATCGAGCCTCCTCCTCCGCAGATCAACAATGACTGCATTGAGAAGGCCCTAACCCAACTTAAGGGAGCAGTTATGGAAGTTGGGTATCTTCTAAAATGTATTCTTGTGATTCTTGTTTTCTTTGGTCTTACTTTGCTAGTCAAAATGTGATGATGTATTTTTCATGTATCAAAAATGAATGATGAAATAAAGTTAAGGACTTGCAAAGAAATAATACGCGGACAGGATGCGGCCAGGATGCGTCCGCGCGCTGGGCGCACGGCCACCGCATCCCAGGACAGGCCCGCACACGACCCTAAATTCCTACCCAAAAAGACAAAAACCAGACAAAACGGACGTCCATTTGGGGTCGCGCGGTGGAGTTGGCCTTACACTGGCTGGCTGAACGGGGGTGGCCTGGCTTGGTCGAGCGAGGAGGAAGCCGGCATAGCATGCGGTGATGTGCATGCAGGAATGATGGGGGTCGGCCATGCCATGCCCAACGGCTTCTTCCAGCGCAAGATTCTGTCTGGAGTAGGAGGAAGTATGGAAACACACGCAAGAAGTGGACAAGGTGACGATGATGATGAGATGTTGGCGGAGTGGCGAACCGCACGGAAACCCAGGATCCGGCCTGAGCCTGAGCCTGAGGTGAGGTCAAGAAAGGGGTAGAAATCACATATCTCACCTCAGGCAGAAATCAAATCACAAACTGACCTGGTCACGAAAAAATTTCACTCTGCTGACTCTTTGGTGTGGCGCCCGACAGCCGGGCGCCGCACCCTACTGTGCAGCGCCCTTCCCTTAGGCGTCGCACATCCTGCCAGCGTGGCAGCCCTGGTCCAGTTGCGGCCCCACACGCACCTGTGCAGCGCCTAAGAGCTAGGCGCCACACACCTGTAATGTGCAGCGCCTAGCTCTTGGGCGCTGCATAGTCTGTGTTCCACTTGGGCTGGCCCCACCCTCTATCCCCTCCCACCCCCACCCCACACACCCCCACCCGACCCAAACCCTTAGACTTGCGGCCCTCCTCTCTTCCCCTCTCCCCCCTCTCAAATCCTTCTCAAATCTTGCAAATCCGGAGTATTTGACCGTGGATTTCGAAGACAACCCCTCCCTTAAGGTAATCTCCTCCGATCCCCTCGTTTTCATCCATAGGAATTGTCACATTTGCTCAAATCTTGCTAGTTTGGGGAAACCCTAGATTTTGATAGGATTTGGAAATTTGTGTTGAATGATGTCATATTTCTTTGCTAATTTGGGTTGTTTAGGCTTCCATAGTATGCTAGGGTTAGGGTTATGTGTGTTTGATGTTGGTGTTAGGGTTATGTTGGTGTTAGGGTTGTGGTTATTGTTATGTGGGGGTTAGGGTTATTAATTCATATATATGTTAGGGCATATGTGTGCAAATATTTTTCTTAAGTATTTACTTGATATATGTGTGTTTTTGATTATTGTAGGGATGGGGAGAACATGTGTTTATGTTCATCATGTGGATAAAGAGGCCTTTTTGAAAGGCAATGTTGAGACGGACCCGGATGAGCTTGACATGGTGTTTGAGAGTAGTCCTAGCTATGCGGAGCTTTTGAAACAAGTGAGGAAAGATTTGAATTGGATGGACCCAAGTGACATTGTTGAGTTCGAGGGTAGGCATAATGTTGGTTTAGGAATGCACATCCGTTGGAAGATAATGCGTGTGAACTCCGAGCAACGTTGGGTTGCATACAAGGAGACGGTTGCCGAATCTCTAGACAAGGCTCTTGAGTTATTTGCCTCCAAGAAGGTTGAGTCTACTTTGAATTTAGACTTGAACCGGAACCCCTCCCCGTTGGTTGCTAGCACTCCCCCACCCATGAACCAAGATCAAATGAGTGAACCTCAATTCACGCAAGAAGATTGGCCAACATTGAGCCCGACTCCAAACAACCAAAATGAAGGTTTTGAAGAGGAGAATGATGAGTACGAGGAGGATGACAACGAAGTTGACCTCCATGACAACAATGTGGATGATCTCGACCAATATCATGTGCAAGAGACAATGGACCAATCCATCCCTTTTTCCCGTGCATATGCATCGGACTCGGATGATGATGGTCCTGATGAAGAAGTTGATGAGGAGGGGTTCACACCGAAGGAGGCCGAAGCATTCAAGAAGGTATTCGGGCGAGATCACAAGACACCATTGTTCAAGGATCTTAGTCTCACGGATGAAGCCATTGTGGATGGTGGAAAATGCGTATCTCTTGGAGCTAGGCCAAGTTCTCACCGTGATTTGGAAGACGGCAAGAACGGGATATATCCCGGTTGTGAGTTTCAATCCTTCTTGGAATTGAAGATGTGGCTCGACAACTACTCGGTTATGCATTATCGTCCACATAAAGTGGCCAACTCGGACATGAATGTGCGTTACACGGTCAAATGTGAAGTGCCAACATGTCCATGGATTGTGCGTGCAAGGCCATGGAAAGGAGGTCCCACTTGGCGCATAGTGAGTTGTCTACTAACTCACATGTGCCGGCACAAGAATGCGGATGGCAAGCTTGTGTACCAACAACACAAACAACTCACGTCCGAGTTCATTGCTTACAGGCTGTCCAACCAAATATCCACACTTCCAACAATGAGCATCAAGAGTGTCATTGACCTTGTGAAAGCCATCTTTCATTACAAGGTGAAGTACGGCAAGGCATGGAAGGCGAAGCAAGCCGCATTCATGATGTTGTATGGCAATTGGGAGGAAGCATACAACCGACTCCCTAGGTTGTTGTTAGCTATGGCCGCCACAAACCCAGGCATGGTTCACGTGGTTGAGCCTCATGGGCACCAAACATTGATTCATAACGGGAGGACCGTCCGAGTATTTGGCCGTGCATTTTGGGCCTTTGAGCAATGCGTGAGGGCTTTTGAGCATTGTCGGCCCGTCATCGCCATTGATGGCACGTTCTTGACCGGACAATACAAGGGCACTTTATTGGTTGCAATAGCAAGTGATGCCAATAACCGGGTGTTGCCTTTGGCTTTCGCTTTGGTTGAGGTGGAGAACAATGATAACTGGGAGTGGTTCTTGCGTCAACTGAGAACAAGGGTATTACCTGCTGAAAGGGAAATTTGTGTCATATCGGATCGCCATCCTGGAATTCTAAATGCGGTGGTGGTTGACATTCCCGGACATACAAAGTTGCATCATCGATGGTGCATGAGGCACTTTTGTGCAAACTTCTATAGGGCATGTGGTATCAAGGAGTTGGCCGATGATCTTTAGGATTGTTGTCTCGCTTTCACCAACAAGTGGTTTTCCACAATGTTCAATGCATTGCTCAGGCCGTGGTGGTGGCGGTAGAGGCCGCGGTGGTGGTGTAGGCCGTGGTGGTGGTGGAGGCAGTGGTGATCTTGGCCTTGGCGGCAGCCGTAGTGGAGGAATGTTCTCTTGGCTCAATGGACCATTGCCGTATGTGACTTACTATGATCTTGTTCTTTTGGCTCAATGCTTGTGTTGTCATTTTGTATTGTGTGACTAACTATTATATTGCCATTTTCATAGGTATGGAAACAATGAAGGGGGTGGAGGACACGGAGGGGGAAGGTGAGATCCCTTGGTGGTGGGAGGAGGGAGAAGAATAAGAAACTACATGGACCGTGATTTGGACAAGTATATGTGCTATGTGTGTATGACTATGTGAGGGGACTAATATTTCTGTGTATGACTATGTGAGATCCCTATGTGTGTATGACTATGTGATTTGGACAAGTATATGTGCTATGTGTGTATGACTATGTGATTTAGACTACTATTTCCGTGTTTTGGACGCCTACATTTAATTTGGATATGATTATGTGGCATCTTTATGAATCAAAAAACAAAAAAAACCAGCAGTTATTTGAAAATAGCAGTTAGTGCAGCGCCGAAGGCCAAGGCGCCACACTACATAGTGCAGTGCCTTGGTCTTCGGCGCTGCACACCTGGACATGGCAGTCCAGAGAGCAACAGAATCATTCCAGAGAGCACCATGAGCATTCCAGTTGGTTTTGCACCCCAAAAATTGCTAAGTCAGTGTGCAGCGCCCAAGGCACGCCTGCAGGCAAGCTTCTTCTTCTTAGGAGCACGAGGATCCTCTTCGTGCACTTCCTCCTCCGCCTCCGCCTCCGCCTCTGCCTCCTCCTCCGCCTCATCATCCAAGCTAGCCATCCGTGAGGTCCCTACGACCACCTTTGGGTTGCCTCTGTTGTCATAGTCGTTGGGCGTGTACCGGCGTCTGGGCTGCCTAGGCTTGAACACATATGCGGACCGAGCTTGAGCGTCCGCCAAAGTCATGTCATCATCAAGCTCATCGCCCTATCACACAACGAAACAATATGGTGAAGGCCGATGTCGTAATCAAGTGAGAATCACATATAAAGGATTAGTCATACCTCTTGGGTTATCCCACCCTCATCATCCATATAAGCATATGAGGAACTCACATCGTCCCCCTCATGGTGAGGTGTGGGGTCTGATGGTGTACCAGACCTAGAGGCAGATGGTTCATCATATTAAGGATCACGGCAACCGAGAAGGTTCGATAACCGCCTTAACTTCTTGGCCTGACGCTGTAACATGAACAAGTGTGTAAGATATCAAACTTCGCAACATAGACTGGCTCTCATAGTGAATGCGATATGTACCTTGAGGAATGCTCGTAGTGAACCATCATCATTGCCAGTTCCAACCGGTGTCTTCTCCAGAAGAGACTGGCTCTCATCAGCTGCTTTCTTGATCTCGGTGCGCTGCGGATGAGAAAAAATGAATGCGTTAGCCATTCAAACATGTGTAATACGGTCAACAGGAAAGTAAAGAGGGGAACACTTTACCACATAGTTAATCACCGGAACAGCAGGGACTCCTTGCCCTAGCCTGACATCTCTGTTGTACTTCCCCTTTGCTAGATCCTCAAAGTTTACGGGTTCTTCAAGAATATCCTCATTATATGCCGGCGGGCATATCTCAACTCGAGTAGTTCCAATAAACCATCGTACGTAGTTATCAAAAGCAAGTGAGTTGTGCTCACGAAGCGGGGCGCGTGCAGTGCTACGAGCTTGCTCCACACAAAGCTGGAAGCGGGTAACATACGCAGAATGATGCTTGGCCCAGTCCTTTATCTTCCATTGCCTTCTCCTGTCCAACCTGCGTGGTATAAAACCAAACATTAGCACAATCAAAAGGAGTCCCGATGATTAGACAATACGCACACATGCTCTCTTACCTATGAAGTGCTTTATCCGTGTCCACCCAATCCGGCGGGTGAGGCTGGAAAAGACCAAACTGACGATACACGCGATGCGGCAAATGAAACTCAACCGCCCAGTTGCATATCAGTGGGCACCGCATAAGCCAGAGATCCTTATCCCGCAAGCACATCGGGTTGAGGCGGAACTCCGCGGTGTATCCCAAGCTCTCACCCGCGCCATATGGCTGCCATTCCACCTATGAAACAGGGCAACAATGCAAATTTGATAACTATTTTTCAAGCAAGCATGAGAAAGGACTAAAGTAATGACCTCCTTACCTGCTCAGGCGTAATCGTGTCCAACTCGGCAATGTACTTTTGGTACATGAGATTGACATCGTCCGTCATCTCGGAAATGATATCCCACTTGTAAGCCCACGTGGGGCGCCGTAATTTGTCATGTTCATCTGCATACCAAGGATCAAACCTGACGCTCTTCGGGCGTCCAACAGGCAGACGCTCCCAGCTCCATACAGAAAGTAGAAGCAGATTACCACCAATGCCTGCACTAGGTGTGATCCTGCAACACGCATCATCCAGCTACATATGAAAGAAAAACAATGTTAACTTGACAGCAAGCTTGCATTGCTAATGAATAAATGAGTTGATCACAAAACAGACCAACTACCTGTCGGTACAAGTAGGCAAGAGTCACTGAACCCCAGCTCCAATTGCTATCGAAGACGGTCAACGCCTTCAGCCACATCCATGGAGCGTTCTTTCCAGTGGAGTCAGGAAACAAAGTCCTCGACACAATGTACCACATATACACACGAGCATGTGTCTGGATCACATCATCAGTTGCATCCGGAGGGCACGTCGCAAAGTTATTTTGAATCCACGTGAAAGCAGCTCCGGCTGCCTTCCTTTCCCTCTTCTTCTTCTCTTCTCCCTCCTCTACATCATCCTCAGCCTCGGTAGGAGCCATACCGATAAGAGCAATCATCTGCTCGCGCCACCCATCAGAATCGGTGCTCATACATAGAGGCCTCCCATCGATAGCAAGACCGGTGATCAACGAGACATCCTCGAGCGTCACGGTCATCTCCCCGGTCCGAAGATGGAAACTGTGGGTCTCTGGCCTCCACCGATCAACAAGAGCGGACACCAGTGGAGCGTTCAGATTCGGCGTGGACTGGCTGACCAACAGAATCCACGGGAGTAGTCCTGCCTGCTTGATGTACGGTGTGTACCGCTCATCGTAAGGCATGGTAGGACCAGAGACCCCGTGATACCGAATCTTCAGAGGTTCAAGCTTCTGCAAAAAACAAGTAATGACAAATCTTAGGGCATGTAAATTTCAACTAAAGGCAAATTTGTAAAATATTTAGATTACTCATTATTACCTTATCCTTCTCGCGCATCATGTAGGCCCGGTGTTGCACGTCGTAGACATCGTCCAGAAGCCAAACCATCCTTACAATTTCAAACAATAAACATATAAAAGTTCATCTTCATCTCAAATATCGGTATACACTAAACATATAACATGTGTTCAACTACAAGAATCTCAACATCTCCTTCTCACACAATGAATATGTCATATGTGTTCAAATAAACTAAACATCTAATATTTCAAATAAACTCAACATCTAATATTTGAAATAAACTGAACATCTAATATATATCTAAACAAACTTCTCATATATGTCTACAAAAATCAACATCTCATAGTTATCTATAAAAATAGGCATCTCATATATATCTAAAAAAACTAAACAATCTAGGGTTTCAACAACAAGAATCATATATTGTGAACTAATAAATAACACTACGGTACTACCAATATGAATACACATCCTAAATCGAGCAAACCAAACAAATCAAGGGTTCCATCAAATCATGGACAAATCTCTAGAATGGCAACAAATTTACGGAGCAAAAGAAAGAGAAGGGAAGAGTTTACCTAGTAGGATGGATTGGGGATCGAATCCACGGATCAAATCTTCAGATCTGAGAGGGATGTGGGGGAATTAGATGGGGGCGCCGCCGCCGCCGCTGCTCTCTGTCCAGAGAGCGGAGAGATGAAGAACTGTCTGGTCGGACTGGGGCGGCCACGCTTAAGTCACTGTGCAGCGCCCAAGGGCTAGGCGCTGCACGTCAAAGTGTGGCGCCTAGCTCTTAGGCGCTGCACAGGTGCGTGTGGGGCCGCAACTGGACTAGGGATGCCACGCTGGCAGGATGTGCGACGCCTAAGGGAAAAACGCTGCACAGTAGGGTGCGGCGCGCAGCTGTCGGGCGCCACACCAAAGGGTCAGCAGAGTGAATTTTTTTCCTGAACAGGTTAGTTTGTGATTTGATTTCTGCCTCAGGTCAAATCTGAGATTTCTGCCCAAGAAAGGCGTCGTCGTCAAACGAAAAAACTAAAAGTGCACCGCACCGCATATGCATGCAGCAGCAGCTGCAGCGATGGATCCAACAAAAGCTCGCCCACATATATATTCCTGTCTCCCTGTCCCTTCCCGTCCCTAAAAGCGCTCCGTCTCACACAAAATACTCTCTCCTCCTCCTCCTCCTATAAAACTGTTGGAACTTGTACATAAGTTGGAAATTACAAGGATGGAACCGGAATGTTGCGCGTCGCAGCCACTACAAAAAGCTAGACGCCCTCTGTGTGTCAAGGATGACGGAAGACATGTCACGTGATCGACGGGTTGAATCGTCAAACCAGTGTCAGAGAATCTTTGGGTGGCAGCCGTTGGTCAAAGTACGTACAACCCCATGGGTTTTTCTTATGTATATTTCTGCGTTCTTTGAATAAAAATCCTACGACAATGTACCCGGCTACACCTACAAGTCGTGTGATGCTCGTTAGATCGGCTGGCCCTGGCCGGCATGGATTATTTACGCATGCATAACCGTGCAAGGGAAGGATGTCGATCGGGCATGTCACGTAGGCCACTGTGTACGTGGTACGTCCCGTCCAATTGTCGGTCAGCTTTGGTTGCATCGAGGCAGCAGGCAGGCTTTGGAGTTGCTCCGAAAATAATATCTCTTGTCCTGGAAGAACAAGGCAGCATTCCGATGGATGGATGTTGTATCTTGGTCACTCACCTGTCGACAGGTTGCGGTGAATCCCGGCCAAGCCACGGAAGGGTTCAGTTGCCGGCTGCCGTGACATGCACAGGCCGCCCGTCGCAGCGCACTACGCATGCACCGCCCTGGACCGGACCAAAGTACGTACATGCAGAGGATGATGCATGGTTCATTCATCCACCGTTAGATCGCACCGTGCATGCAGATGCAGCAGGTGCCGTTGAACGTTGATTGAACAAACATCCGGTACAGCCATGCATTGCATGCATCCCTGTGGCTGTGTGTACTGTAGAACATAACTCGGCTCAAGAGAAGGTACTACGCGGTGGTGGATGGGCGTAATTCAAGGCCTTGCAGGCGCAGGCGTGGCTTTAATTCACACTGGACTGGTGGGTCGATGGATGGATGGGAGCAGGCCGCGTTTATGGTCCAGCTCCGTGCCCACTGTGCTGTGCACTCTAGTCATGGGGTTCACACCAAGTGAAGTGAAGATGCATGCAGGCGAGGCCCGGCGAGCTGATATGATAGGGGACAGCCACTCCTGCATGTCTTCCTCATCAGTAATGCAAGTGCAGGGTGCGGGAAAAGGGAAACTCATTGCCAAAACTGCACCGGCAGCAACAGCAACCTCTTGATTCCACCCCCACGACCCCTCCTTCATTGCATTGTTCCCACTCGTCTTACCAATTAGTACTAGTACCATCATTCTCTTAAGAGCAAATCTGAGGAAATTGCACAAACCGTCAATATTTACAGAGATGGCCTACTTTTAGATTTGTTGCATAAAACGCCACCTATTGGTGTAACCTACTCCCTCTTTTAGAGTGTTAGTTAGCCCGAGCCGACTATCATTGCGTGTTTTTACGGAATGTTTACACTTACAAGCAGAACTCTCCTATTAGGAATCATATCAACATAATCAGATGAGAGATTAGGGCTATCTGCAACGGATTGCACCAATAGATGATGTCTTGTGCAAGAAATAGTCGGTGTCCTCTCCAAATTCATCTTCAATAGTTGGTGGTTTAATTTGTGCAATTTCCTCCTCTATAAGAGAAACTTACCAGCACTCCAGCAGCAACTTTGACAAAAGTGACATTTTGAGATTTCGTGACACACTCACCATATTTACGCATCCATAATCCCCACAAAAAATACACTAAGGACATGTTTGGTAGCACGCTTAGAGGCCAACCAGGCCCGCGCGGGACGAAACTACATTGTTTGGCTGCCCGCATGCACTATTTGGCCCGTATCGCACGAAGATTAAAGCACCTCTCAACCAGGCCCGCTAGGAACGGCCGAATCGGCGATTTTCTGCCAAGCCAGGCTCGGCCGAAGCTGGGGAGGGGAACGCGGTGCTAAGCTCATGCGACCACGGAGATGGTGCGAGCTCGCGCGCGTGTTCGAAAAATCGGCGGGAGGATTTCGGATCACCTCCCGCCGATTCGGTCGCCCTATATAGCCCCCTTCGCCTCACCGCCGAAACTCCAGCCACCCTTCTCCCCCTTTTCGAACTCTTCCGCCGACGCACATCAGCACCGACGAGCAGGTAAGCGACGCTCCTTCCGCGTCCGACAGTCCATGGCAACGACGACTCGTGACCTCTTCTTCTCTATCCTTTTGGAGTCTCTCTCGAGCTGCAGCGATGGCCTCTGTAAGTTCAATCACCCCCTCTCTATACTCGATGTAGGTAGATCTGAGACCATGTAGTAGGGTTTGATGTTCGAGCTTGTGGTAGGGTTTGATCCGTGAGCATCTTGTAGCTTGCTAAGGTTGTATTTGGGTGCCGATATGTGAGATTGTGATCTTGTAGCATGCTAGGGTAGTGTTGAACACACTGGATCGGTAGCTAGTTCTGATGTATGCTGCTCATATCGTCCTACGTTGAGCTAGATTATCCGGTAATATGTGATATATATGCTCATTGTCAATGTGTGCTGCGATTGTAGGACATGACCATGCAAACGCAAGATCTTAGCCAGGCCATTGTCCTATCCGGGAGCCAGTTTCCTTCGTTCTATGTTGAGGACTCCCAAGCACGCCCCACGATGAATAGATGCCTCCTGATTTAGATGTGTTCGAGGTTTTAGGCACGGGTCCTCCTTTTGTGCCTACAACCTTTGTGCTCGTAGAGCCAAGTGCTACTGCTACTGCCGCTGACAAATGGCAGCAGCAAAGGCAAAGAATGATGGTAGGGGGAACAACATGAAGTGGCAGCCATTCATGTTCACGTTCGTGCTTAAATAGATGTCTGAGCTCATATCTCGTGGGCTTAGGACTTACAAGAGATTCAAGGAGGTGCACTTGAACACCGTTGTGAAGCAGGTGTTTGAGTTTTGTGGCCAGGAGGTGACCTCCACCCATGTCTACAACCACCTGAGGAAGAGGAGAGCTCAATGGATCACTGTCCAAGCTCAAAGACCTTAGAGCATCTCCAGCCATTGGCCCCCCAGGCGGTGATTTTACGCGCCCCCTGGGGGCGAGCCGGCGCTTAAATCGGCGTGGGGGCGAGGTTCCCAGCCGCTCGCCCCAGGGTCTCCCCGAACGCGTTTTTTTATTTTTAGAAAAGCTGAATTCGGCGAAGTTCGGCAAAGTTCGGCAAAGTTCGGCTAAATTTTGGCAAACTTGATATTCATATTAAACATGTTCGGCGTTTTACATAAATTATTTTAAAAAATAATCTATGGGGCGAATAACTCGGTCAGCACGGCGAAGTCGCCGATGTCGCCGCCGTCCTCGTCGTCGGTGGCGGCCTTCTCCTTCTTAATGGCGCGGCCGCCCCTGCTGGACCCATGCCCGGCGTCTCCATGTCGAACAGGCGGTGGCGGCGCGTCGTCGTCATCGTCGCTGTCGTCGAGGACGACAATGCCTCCCTCGCCCCGGCGACGGCGACGAGCTTCGAACCGCGTGAGGGCGGCGCACTGGCGCTCCCTCTCCGTCTGCACCCAGTCGTCGCATGCCCATTTGAGGGCCGCTTCATCATCGAGCGCCTCCTCCTTGACGCCGCTAGCGAGCCTGGGCTCCGTCTTCACAGCGGGGAGCCCTGGCTCTGTCTTCGGCTTGACGAGTCGGGGAGGAGCCGAGGACGAGGCGCGGTCGCCGCCTTCATTGACGACGATGCCGGCCGAGTGGGGTCTCCGCTACGGGCTCGGCCTTGACGCCGAACACCGCGAAGAGCCGGAGGAGTGGGAGGAGGAACGGGACGAGGACGACGAACCGGAGGCAAACCTCCTTGGCATCCATTGCCCGGCGCTGTGGCGGGGCATCGGAGCGGCGGCCTGTCCCCGAGGGTATGCGAGCGGCGGGTTGTTGCCGCCCTCGAGGTGCGCGAGAACCTCGCCGAGCGTCCGGCCGAGGACGGACCACCACAAGCGTCGCCCCTCGCTGTTCCACCGGCCGCCTGCCACCACTGGTGCCCCGTTGGTGGAGGCGAGGCGTTGCTCCTGACGTCGCTGGAAGTACACCAGCCACACCTCATGGTTGTCGGCGGCGTACTATGGGAGGCGCGCTGCTCCTCGGTCAGCGATGACCGAACGTGATGGACCTCGCCGGCAAAGAGATCGAGGCACGTGACGACGTCCGGCAGGGGGGATGGGGACGCCTCCAGCGCTGAGCCTCCATCCTGTCGGCCCAGTGCGCATGTCTGGAGGCGCCAGAATGTTGGCCTCGAAAAGCATGTGCGCCTCCCACGTTTGCAGCGAGCGGCGGCCGAAGCCGTTGGCCGCCACTCCATCGCCGGGGAACCACTCGCACATTGTCGTGGATGGGGCTGGGAGAGAGGAGAGGTTCGTCGGTGCTGAAGAGAGACACAGAGGTTTATCGGCGGAGAGAGAGAGAAAGAGCACGGCGTTTGTGGCCAACGGCGGGGGGGGGGCGCTTTTTATAGCCGCCGGGGAGGCGTGTGTACGCGGGGCGGGGGGCGGCGCCGCGCCGCCCGTGAAGAGCCGCCCCATGAGGAATCAATGGAAGGATGACCGACGGCAGCCTTGGGATTGATTCCCCGCGAGAAACCGAGGCGTTCGCAGGACGACGAGGCGAGTGTCGTTGACTCGGCGGGCCCATGGCTCTTTCGCGCCAAAACCATTTCGCCCGGCGCCCTCGAGCGCCCCCAGCGTGCCGGGTTCGTCCTGGGTCCGCCGGCGCCGAACTCGGCCCAAGCCGACGAAAATTGGGCTTCTGGGGGCGCGACTGGGCTGATTTTTATGCGCCGGCGCGAAAAATCGCCTGGGAAGGGCGTGTTGCGGGCTCGGCTGGAGATGGTCTTAGCAACGCCTCATGGGATCAAAACACTTACTCGATCATTCTGGAGGCAGAGCACTACACTGGCCACATTGCGGTTAGCTCACTCCCCCTTGTTTTTCACACTGTCAACCATTGCCTTCTCGCAACTAACAATGTTGTGTTTATTTCTAAGGACCACCCCAAAGACGCTGAGTTCCTCAACACACCCATTCAGAACTACAACCAGATGTAAAAAATCTTCTCCTTTGGGCTGGCAACCAGCAAGCATGCCATGGGCTCCTGTGAGCCTCTCGATTCGCCCATTCTTGATTTCCTAGAGACCTGGACGCAAAGTCTGTCCTTGATGGCCCTGACAATCCCTTTTGAGCACGTCCCTATGCTTGATAGGAAGAGGAAGAGGGGCGGCTTGATGGTGGAGGATATCAGTGTCTTCACCAGCATGACTGAGGCCGTGAAGGAGGTGGCAACTGCCATTAGGGAGAGAAAGTCCCTCGACGTCCACCATGAGATGTAAACCACCATCATGGAACAAGGTGGCTTTAGCCAGGAGGCTCCATCAGCTACTTTGAGCCGCCCGCTTGACAACAAGAACCAGGGTGTTGGGTTTGTTGCCATGGTAGACGCTCACATGGTGCTCTGGTTCCGGAGCTGGCTGGGTAAGCACTAGTAGACGTAGTGTTGCCTCTGATTACCGCGTGCATGACCCTCGAAGGTGATGGAGATGGCAAGGACGATGACGATGAGGACGCACATTTTGTGTAGCTAGGGCTTGAAAACTATTTTTTGGTCTGTATATTTTACTAAGGTGGTATATACTAACCCCTCACGGTGATAGTTAAATTGTAGTGGTAGGACTACACCCTCTTTTGGATGTGGTGGTAGGATGGCACCATTAGTGCTAGATTGAACTTGCTATGTCGTATGATCATGCATGCTTACTACTGCTCTTATGCTCCAATGCTTTCTGTTTGTGAGCTCAATTGCTTGCTGCTTGTGTGCTCCATTGCTTGTTGCATCGGCTATTTCTCTTGTGCACTGATAGGACAAGTGGTATAAGGTGTTCATCGGGAGGGCTCCAGGGGTTTACAATTCATGGGAATCTTGCAATGAACAAGTTTCAGGGTACAAACACAGTAGCCACAGAGGGTTTAAGACTAGGCAGGCGGCACAAGATGCTTACTCCAAGTTTGTGCGAAAGCAGGCATGCAAGGTTGAAGTTGGCAAGGCGGCGCCACACTTTGGGGTGAAGAACTTCATCATCATCCTACAGTTCGTCGCCATTGCAGTGATGTGGCGTTAGTGTGGTCTTTGTGATTGTGTGTGAGGTGCAACGGGTAATCTCACCACATAGGGTGCAAGGTTAGCGCACCTTGATGCATGTGTGCAACCAAACAACGTCTACATGTGTGAGTTCAGACGATGCAGGACGCCAAACACCGTGCGTAAAGCTATCCTCTAATGCAGGCAGAGGGTATGTAGTCAACCAAACTAGGTGCAGATGTTGGTTTTTTGTCTGTTTTCTCTCAGCCAGGCTCAGCCTGGGAAGTTTATGCAATGCAGGAAAAAAAATGAGATGACAACTAAAAACGTTCTAGTAGGATGGCTATGTTGCTGCCTTTTGCGGTCAAGTGCAAAGTGCTAACTCGATAGGAGCCACTGAGAGTTGTTTCTCCCGTGCAAAATCATAGCCGGACCACACAAGTGCGTGAGGGGATGGAAATAGACGAGTTCAGTAATTGCTCCTTCAATAGTCCGTGAGAATGCCGCTAATCTAGTGGCCGATAGCTTAGCTAAATTTGCCTCCAGGAATATATCATCTTATATAAGCGATCTCATTGTTGTGTTCCTGATCTTTGGGATTGAGGGTGTCCTGGATTAAGGGGTCTTCGGGCGTCCGGCCTATGTGACATGGGCCGGACTATTGGGCCACGAAGATACAAGATAGAAGACTTCCCCCATGTTCGGATAGGACTCTCCTTTGCGTGGAAGGCAAGCTAGGTGGCCGGATGTACTATTTCCTTTCTATGTAACCGACTTTGTACAACCCTAGGCCCCTCTGGTGTCTATATAAACTGGAGGGTTTAGTCTGTAGAGGCAATCATAATTATACAGGCTAGACTTCTAGGGTTTTAGCCATTACGATCTCGTGGTAGATCAACTCTTGTAACCCCCATACTCATCAATATCAATCAAGTAGGACGTAAGGTATTACCTCCATCAAGAGGGCCCGAACCTGGGTAAAACTTTGTGTCCCTTGTCTCCTGTTACCATCAACCTTAGACACACAGTTCGGGACCCCCTACCCGAGATCCGCCGGTTTTGACACCGACATTGGTGCTTTCATTGAGAGTTCCACTGTGTCATCGCCAGAAGGTTCGATGGCTTCACCCATCATCTGCAACGATGCTGCCCTAGGGGAGGTTTTTCTCCCCGGCAAGATATTCGTATTCGGCGGCTTCGCACTGCGGGCCAACTCGCTTGGCCATCTGGAGCAGATCGACAGCTACGCCCCAGGTCACCAGATTAGTTTTGGAATCCTGGATTATATCGCTAACATCCGAGGAGACTTGATCTTCCAAGGATTCACAACCCCAACCTCCGCTCTGGCCTTAGATTCGGAGCGCCTCGCAAGTACCAAAAACGGGATTTCTAAACCCGCCGGACTATCTGTGGCCCCTAGGCCCAGTATGGGAGAGCCGAAGGAAGCAGGGTCGCCGGCAACCATCACCAAGCCATACTCTTCCCCGGATGCTGGCTCCAAACTCTCGGAGTCAGCATTGTGTGAGCTCGGCCTAGGAAGTCCCTTCCCGCCATACTCCACGGATTCTTTTCTCCCTCAACAAACCTCGCCTTTAAGCGAGGCTCTGGACTTGATGTGATCCCTCGTGATTACGGAGGAGCGACGTCCAAACTACGCCCAGCCTGGACTAGGGGCTGAGAGCGGGGAATTTTACGTTCCACCCACCACCCACTTCATTGCCACAGTAGAGGACTTAACTGACATGCTCGATTACGGCTCCGAAGACATCGCCGGTATGGACGACGATGCCGGAGAGGAGCAAGCCGAAAACCCGCCGTTCACCGGACGCTGGACGGCCACCTCTTTGTATGACGTGTACATGGTGGATACACCCAAGGAGGGTGACAGCGACAATGAGAAAAATTCAGTAGGAGATAAACCTCCCGAGATACACCAAAAACGCTGACAGCGCTGCTCTAAATCACGCCGCAACAAAGACAACAATACCGGCACAAGAGACAACAACACTCCAGATGATGCCGAAGACCAAGAAAACCCCGTCGAGCAAAACTCCAAACAAGACGATCGAGAGGATGGGAAAGTTAGCCCTGATGAATAGGCTGCAAACAAAGACTCGGAGGACAGTAACTACCTTCCACCCTCCGAGGATGAGGTGAGCCTCGGCGACGAAGACTTTATCGTGCCTGAGGAACCTCTCGAGCAGGAGCACTTTAAGCAACGGCTAATAGCCACTGCGAGAAGCCTGAAAAAGAAGCAGCAGTAGCTTCAAGCTGATCAAGATCTGCTCAATGATAGATGGACTGATGTCCTGGCAGCAGAGGAATACGGCCTCGAGCACCCAACCAAAAGTTACCCGAAGCATAAATTGCTACCTCAATTCGATGACGAGGCACTTGAGCCCGTACCATCAGTGTGTAATGCGACTGATCGACCACCACGTGGCCGGGACAAAACGGCAACTCAAGCCGAACACCAGCCCATCCTACCCTGCCGTAAAGGTAGAGATAAAACAACTCGGGGATACACGTATGACCTGCGGCAGGACCTGAAGAATAAAGCAGGTCCGGCCAGATCGATCTACGGATCGCGGGGGCGCGCCCTGATGCGCGACGACGGCTATCAAGACAAACATGGCAAGCACAATCACGTCCAGGCCGAAAGCCGCAGATGGACTTCATCCAAACTACGTCACGATCTGGCCCGATATAGAGGCGCCGCACACCCCCTCTGCTTCACTGATGAAGTAGTGGAACATGAATTCCGAGAAGGGTTCAAACCCGTGAATATCGAATCATATGATGGAACCACAAATCCCGTGGTATGGATTGAAGACTTTATTCTCCATATTCATATGGCCCGCGGCGACGATCTTCATGCCATCAAATACCTCCCGCTAAAACTCAAGGGGCCAGCTCGGCACTGGCTGAACAGTCTGCCCGAAAATTCCATTGGCAGCTGGGAAGACTTGGAAGACACCTTCTGCGATAACTTCCAAGGTACATATGTCCGGCCTCCAGATATCGATGACCTAAGTCACATTATCCAGCAGCCCGGGGAGTCAGCCAAGAAGCTCTGGACTAGGTTCTTTATAAAAAGAACCAAATTGTCGATTGTGCGGACGCCGAAGCCCTTGCAGCCTTTAAACATAGTGTCCGAGACGAATGGCTCTCCCGCCACCTCGGACAAGAAAAACCAAAATCCATGGCAGCCCTTACCGCTCTGATGACCCGCTTTTGCACGGGAGAGGATAGGTGGCTCGCTCGTAGAAGCAACAACACCAGGGATGCGGGCACTTCCGAAGTTCGAGATGGCAATGGCAAGCCACGACGCAGTAAACACAAGCGTCAAAATAATAATGAAGGAACGCACGACACGGCGGTCAACGCTGGTTTCAGCGGCTCCAAAACCGGTCAACAGAAAAAGCCATTCAATGCAAACAGAAACAGACCATCCAATCTAGACAAGATACTGGATCGACCCTGCCAAATTCATGGCACCCCCGATAAACCAACCAATCATACTAACAGAAGTTGTTGGATCTTCAAACAAGTCGGCAGGCTTAATGCCGAACATAAGGGGAAGGGGCCGCCCAGTGATAGCGACAACGAAGAGACTCGCCAACCAAACACCGGGGGTTAGAAGCAATTTCCCCCTGAAGTAAAAAGTAAACATGGTACACGTGACGCACATTCCTACGGGGAAGCGCAAAGGCGCACTACTCGGGCGTACCGCTTTTGCTTGTTTTAAAGCAGTCCCACACTATGCTTATCTAAAGCTTAAGATGCTTGGTCCACGTGGTGTCATCATGATAAACGGAAACACGGAACGCCCCCTCCGTACAGAGGAGCATACTATGGCTACTGCAGTTGAAGTACAAAGCGGCCCCATCAAGCCGCGCATCTCATCGGCCATCAAGCCGCCGGTATCTATTCAACAGGACCAATCAATCTCAGAGTTGGATTAGCAGTCCGGCCTCCGTCGTTCGCCTCACATAGTTGCGAAGTTTGCACCGTGCATACATAATTATGCACTTAAAATACCCTGGTCATCAGCAGAGGCACAATTCGGACAGGCCTACAATGCGGTCCGCACTCCCATAGCCTTTTCCCCTTTTTTCTAACTATCATCTATCTTTTATCACAGGTGACTCAAAGCCTGGTCATCTTACGGACTCTTTTCGAGTTCACCTTCATGCAGGTAACCCAAGGCTATTCCTGTCAAGGAGTTCCTTCGCCGAGGCAAGGCAACGCAGACGTGCGACAGGAGGTCCAAATATATTTTTGTAGACTGCACTCTTTATTTCAAACCTGTACAGTGCCTTTTTTTTCCTCGGCCTTCGACCCCTTGCATGTTAAATAGTTTGGGTAGTGGTGTTATAATCTGAGAGATTGTGTTTGACGTATCAATCAGATTCCAGTGAACATAGTCTGTATTCAGTATTTGCTTTTTCTAAAAACTGAATTTTGCTTCTTCGGCTATTTCACGCACACACCTCGGCACAAATTGCTAGGGGCTCGATATGGCAACATATGAGTTGCCGACAAGTCCGAACAGCTTTATAAGCATACTTCGGCGTCACGAGTTTTGGCCTTATATGCATCAGCTCTGAATCATGTCTTTGGTCAATAGTTGGGTTGCTCGGCTCCTGTGCTTACTACCTTACGTTCCACCCTATCGGCTAAGGTAGTAAAGGGAGAACTATTGCGATTGTGTTTCCGGTTCATCTGGTCAAGCACCTGAGTAGAGAAAGTCGAAAACTGACTGTCATCATGCGGCGAGAGCTGGTCAACCACTCGATGACCTATCAGAATCTTTTGCGATTCCTTCCATATTACATGAAGGACCATTCTTCTGGTCACCTATGTAACGCACCGTATTCAGATAAACGCGTACATACCAGGGGTTATTTCGTAGACCCACCGTCAAACTCCTATGGCTAAGTGAAAGTGTTAAAGCCCTATAGTCCGATTGCCTAGTTCGCTGCATTGGCACCTGCTTCATGGACCAAGATGTTCGGTCAAGAGTGATCAAGTGCTTTTATGAACACCCCCGTATTATATGCGAGGGGGCTGAAGCCGACGACTGGAAAACTTTTAGATTATACAAAAAACGGCCGCATAGGAGGAACCAAAACCTTCAGGCAAAAATCATAGCCCATAATATATCATAATATTGTTTTTACAATTTTGGTACAAATCACTCGAATATCATATCCTTCGAGCATTGACCCTCTATCAAGCGGGCGCCCTCAAGGACATCCTCAAAATAATGCTCCGGCGTGTGATGGTCCTTGCCCCCGAGTGGACTCTTTGCTGCAATATCGGTGGCCTGCATCTTCGCCCAGTACGTCTTGACGTGGGCAAGGGCCATCCGTGCACCTTCAATGCACGTTGACCACTTAACGGCACCGATATGCGGCACCGCATCAACAAGTCGCTGCACCAAGCCAAAATAATTATGCGGAATTGGCTCCATCGGCCACAGCCGGACCACGACGTCCTTCATGGTAGATTCGAATATTCTGTGGAGCTCGGCCCATTGGGCCATCTGTTCATTCAGCAACAGTGGACGCTTTTGGCATGCTGAATTGCGACCAGAAAAGCTTCTCCGTTGTGTGTCCTTCTTGCGCCTAGTAAAACTGCACCGCATCGGAGACACTCTTCGGCAAGTCCAAGAATGCGTCTGGAGAACTCCACATTTGGTTAAGCAGGGCATACTTTGGATCACCGAATTTAGTCTGTAATAAGGAGGGCTTACCGGCCGCTATTTCCCCAGCTTGCCGGATCTCCTCCCGAGCCGCTCTAGACTGGGACCGTGCTTCTCTCGCCTCTTGTAAGGCCTTGTCGAGATTGGTCATTTTGACTTTGCTATCCTTTTCGAGGAATTCACATCGGACAGTGACATCCTTTAGCTCGCGTGCCATGGTAGATATTCTCTCCTCGCATTGGCACTGAGCAGCCTGTTCGGCTTTTAACTCAGTGGTTGCCTTCTTGGCAACCGCATCACTTATCCTGACTTGCTCCTTGGCCCGGATGAGCTCAGCCCGTAGGGTCTCAACCGCGGCAGCACCATCTACAATTATGCATATTTCAGTATATAATTCTCAGCTTCATGCTCATATTATTATACATACATATACTGACTGCCCCAAAAGATACCTTGCGCCTCATCAAGCCGCCTGTTAATAAGCTGATGTCGCCATCCACCACATCAAGTTTCTTCTTCAGATCTACAACCCCTGTAGCACGGGCAGTCGCCAAGGATGAAACAGCCTGTGTTCCACTTAGTTAGATTATTTTTTGGGCATATCGTTTTTTATCCTCTGATTGCCTCCTTTCGAACGCCAACTAGAGTCTCAGGGGTTACTATCTATACATGGGTGCATTTTTTGCATGTAAAGTGCAATTAAAGATATTATATTGCATACCTTGAAGCCTCTTACCAGGCTCGTGAAGGCCTCATTTAATCCGAT
The DNA here is from genome assembly GCF_002162155.2 of Triticum dicoccoides. Lineage (NCBI taxonomy): Eukaryota > Viridiplantae > Streptophyta > Magnoliopsida > Poales > Poaceae > Triticum > Triticum dicoccoides. Next base: position 463,001,299 of record NC_041386.1, read on the forward strand.
TCTCGCGGACAGAATCCTCTCAGCTACCGTACCCATCAAGGTACGATGTTCCTCTGAGATGGACACATGTTGCAACATGTCCATCAAGGTATTCGGTGCCTCCTAATTCCTGGAAGCGGCGATGGGAGTATGGACTCCCTTCGAAGGGATGTGTTTGCTCGACTGTAGAATCGTCTCCGGCTATAAACCGGATAGTTCGGGGCCTTTATTATTGGTCCCCGAAGGGGCTGCATGCCACGAACCCTGGGCCACCGAAGTATCACCTTCGAGTGTGGTCTTCATTGTCCCTCGCACCACTTGTTGATGTAAGTGCATCTAGTGCCCCTTAGTGATTTTGGTGTATTGAAGACTTATAGGTTAAGGGACTAATGCGTTTGTGAGTGTACACAGGTCTATAAGTCTATGAGGAGTTTGATTTTTACAGAGAAAGTCGGCCCCTAAAATGAAGTTCTTCGACTGAAGACTTTGGATTTCTGAAGACTTTCTGAAGACTTTGAAAGTGAAGAAATTGGTGTGACCTTGAAGACTTGATATTCATTCGAGGAACATGAAGCGTGAAGACTTCTGTTTTCGTAGTTTCATTTTCTCTTTCTTGAGTCATAGGAAACACCGTACTGTTAAAGGGGGTCGAGGAGATACTAAGGAAAAATTTCCATGTGATGCTCAACTCAAAATCCTACACCTACCAATCCCTTCGAGTGAAGCCATTGGAAATCTCATACAGTCCAGTCATAATCTTCAGTGACAGAGACGAAGTTCTGCTGGTCTCTGAGGAATTTGTTTTGACTGAGGAGTTAGGAATTCGCCAGTGTGGATTGCCTACACAGTAAGGAACATGATAGCCCTGAGGATTTTGTTACTCAAAATTCCGACTATTGCTGTGCTATGCGCCAGCTGTCCCAAAATATCTATCCATCTAACGGTCATATCATTGAAGGGCTTTTATGTCTTATCATGTCGGGCTACTCCCTAGGCTATAAATAGCCGCCCCCTACAACCACTAGCTGGTTGGCTGCTCCGAGAGAAACTGACACTTGTCATTTGAGAGCAACCCATCCTCCGAGGACTTTGAGCGAAAATCATTAAGTGAGGAAAAACCCAAACCCAAACACCTACAAACCCCAAGTGATTGAGCATCACTGAAGAGATTGATCCTGCGTGGATCTGACGCTTGTTACCTTTGAAAAATGTGCTTCTTCCAGATGGTTAGGCGTCATGGTCTAGAGCATCCAAGAGTAATTGTGGATCGCCAAGTGACCAAGTTTGTGAAGGTTTGGAAGTCACCTGAAGACTTACCACGAGTGATTGGGCGAGGTCTATGTGACCTTAGCTCAAGGAGAATACGGTGAGGACTTGGTGTCCTGAGCTGCGTGTTCAGGACTGGGTGTCCGGGACTGTGTGTCCTCGAGTTTAAATACTCAGCCGCTCCAACCAGACGTACAACTGAGACAGCAGCTGGAACTGGTCTACCAAATCATTGTCTTCACCAAGCTTACTGGTTCTATTTCCTCAACTCTTTCATTTCCTTATAACTGTGTTGTGTGCTTGTTCATATCTGTGTTTGAAGACTTTGACTGAAGATTTTCTCAATTTCCTCATTTCAATTTCTTCAGTCTGTTTGTCTTCATCCTGTGTTATCCTGTGCTTATGCTTTCTGTACTCTGTGCTTGTCTTCATTTCATCATGATGACTATGCTTGTGCTCTGTTATGTTTACTTTTGAGTACTTATTCCGCTGCTAGTAGTTCTTCGCTAAGGAATTTCCTCACCTGCAAATTCCTCAGTGAAGAATTCATAAAAATCGCCTATTCACCCCTCCCCCTCTAGTCGATATAACTCACTTTCAATTGGTATCAGAGCAAGGTACTCCCTTGTTCTATGTGATTTTGGTTTAACCGCCTGGAGTTTTAGTTATGTCGACCGCAGGTATGATCAAGGTCTCTGCTGGGTGTCCTACCTTCAATGGGACGGACTACCCCTACTGGAAGAATAAGATGCGAATGCATCTTGAGGCAATTGATAACGATCTCTGGTATGTTGTGGAAAATGGTGTTCCCTCAGTCACACCTTCTCTGAATGCTGCTGATGTAAAGAGATTCAAGCAACTCGATTCTCAAGCGAAGAATATCATATGTGGCCATCTGAGCAAAGGACAGTATGGAAGAGTGAGTGCTTTGGAAACTGCTAAGCTTATCTGGGATAGATTGTCCAAAGTGAATGAAGGAGTCTCAACACAACGTGACTCTCGAGTTGATGTTCTTCGCAATCTCTTCAACCGCTTCAAAAGACTCGACAATGAAAATGTTCAACAAACCTTCGATCGCCTCACTGACATCTCAAATGAGCTTCAAGCACTTGGTGCCACTGACATCACCGACCATGAGGTGGTGAAGAAATTGCTGAGATCGCTTGATTCCTCATTTGACACTCTGGCATTGATGATACAAGAACGTGCTGATTACAAGTCACTTGATCCCGTTGATATTCTCGAGAGGCTAAATACTCATGAGTTCCAACTTGCTGAAAAAAAGAGATCTCTATGGTTCGAGCTATGGCAGATCACGTGCACTGAAGGCCAAGGCAGTATCTGAGTCCGAAGATGAAGACTCTGGTAGCAGCCTTGGTGATCCTGAAGAACTAAGCCATGAGCTAGCACTGCTCGTGAAGAAGTTCCAAAAGTTCTCAAGATGTGATCGCTTTGGAAGACCCTCAAGGAGCAATGATTCCTCATCCAGTGACTACAAGAGGAGGCTCTGTCACAAATGCAAGAAACCTGGACATTACATTCAAGATTGTCCTCAGTGGGAAAAGGAATCAAAGAAGAAGAAATACAAGGATTACAGTTCTGATGATGCGAAGCAAAAGAAGAAATCCACAAAATCTTCATCGTCAAAATCCTCAAAGCCTTCATATCACAAGAAGAGCAGCTCCAAGAAAGCTAGGGCATTCATTGGCAAGGAAATGGACTCTGAGGCTGAATCTGAAGAAAATGAGGAAGAGGAGACATCTGAGGAGTCCGAATCCAGAGTGGCGAGCCTAGCTCTCACTACTGCATTCGTCAGCAAGCCTATCTTCAACACCGAAGAAAATGACCTCACCAACAAGGCTGATGAAGGCGATGATGACTACGCTCCCACCTATTGCTTCATGGCAAAGGGTGCCAAGATACTCAAATATACCTCCTCTGAATCAAGTGAGAATGAATCTGATGAAAACCTTAAGCCCAGCTATTCTAAACTTGCTAAGATTGCTTTAAAACAACAAAGGGCTTTTGAAAAGGTTCAAAACATGCTAGACAAAAGTGATGATATGTTGGGTGAAGAAATGGATCGCACTAAAGCTTTGGCTGAAAGTCTTCAGAGACTTCATACTAAGTATGACACCCTTCAAGATCATCATAACACTCTCTTATCTGATCATGAGAAGCTTTCTTATGAATTTCTTCAAAGAAAGCAAGACCTTGAGAAGCTAAGAGTGAGTTATGAAGATCTTTAGAAGGAGCGCGATTCATTACTTGCTCAACAAATCAGCGCTTCTCAGGAAGAATTTGTTCCTCCTTGTTTTAAATGCATTGAACGTGAATCTGCTAATTCCTCACCTGAATGTTCAAATGTTGCTAATGTTTCAAATTCTTAACATGCCTCTGCTATCACTAATTCATCATATGAGGACATTGCTACTATCACTGACGATGCAGGGCTAAAGGAATTGTACATGACAGGCATGTACAAAAGCCTCAAAGGGCATCAGACTCTTTGTGATGTGCTTAAAAAGCAGATCCTCAACAGGAACCCTAGGAAAGAGGGTTTTGCCTTTGAGAGGAAACTCAATGCTGATGGTACATATTGGAAGCCTGAGCAGTACCCCAAAACTACATGGGTTGCTGCAAAGGGACCTCCAGTTGACCCATCTAATTTATCTGGATTTGCATGTGAATCTCCTTGTTCTGATGATGAGTCATTTGACTCCAACTACAAACTGTTCAAAAATCAGAATGGTGAAGTATTTGCTAGATATGTTGGTACTAACTGCAGGAACGGTCCCCCTATGAAGAAAATATGGTTTCCCAAAAGATGCCTTGAAAATCTTCAGGTGAATGTCATCATGACGCCACCTGTGAAAAATAGGAACCCCGGATCAAATTCTTCATATGGACCAAGTTCTTCATATGGATCCAAGTCCTCATACGGACCAAACTCCTCACATGGATCATATTCCTCAAAAGGATCAAAGTCCTCATATGAACATCATCGTGCTAACCCGTCTGTTTCGTAGGGAAGATCTAAGGATTATGGATATGTGCATTATTCTTCAAATCATTATGTTCATAAGTCCTCAAAGAATTTCTCTGCTTACTCTTATGCTTACTCTAACCCCTCTTATGTGAAACGAAATGGACTGGCTTCTATGACATCCTTCTCGTATGGAGCTCGCAGAATGATGAACTCTTTGCCACCCCTTCAGATGTGGGTGGTGAAGAAAAAGAACTAATCTCTTTTGCAGGGTCAGGTCTCCAGACGTACGTAATCGTCTGAAGAATTTGATGGAGACCTGAGCATGCCTGAAAGGACGCAGGCTAATCATGAAGAAATGAACTTTCATTTCTCACGTCCTCATACTGCTTTATCTGTTCTTTTGCTTGATGAAATTGATCTGATGAATTGATGTCATATTCTTCACTGATGAAGTATATGAGTTCGTAAGTTGCACTAATTCATCTGCAGGATGATCAACCCAAAGCCACTGAGTGGGTCCTCGATAGTGGATGTACAAATCACATGACAGGTGACAAGAATTTATTGATGGATGCTCCATTATCTCCGTCGCATCTGAAGCATATCATCTTTGTCGACAAAGGCAAAAGTCAGGTATTGGGTCTAGGTAAGGTTGCGATCACAAAGGATCGACACATGGACAAAGTCATGTTTGTCGAGTCCCTAGGATACAACCTCATGTCTGTCTCAATGCTTTGCGATCTCGATATGGTTGTTGTCTTTGGCAAGTACCGTTGTGTTGTGGTTATGGAAGCTGACAATTCCAAAGTCTTCGAAGGCTTTAGGAGAGGAGACCTGTATATTGTTGATTTCTCTGCAGGACCTCAACCAGCCGTGTGCCTACTTGCAAAAGCTTCAGAAGGCTGGCTCTGGCATCGAAGACTTGGTCATGCAGGCATGAGGAATTTGCACACGCTTGTGAAGAAGAAGCATGCCATCAGCATCGAGGATGTCAAATTCCTCAAGGATCACCTATGCGGAGCCTATGAAGCTGGGAAAATGACAAAGGCTAAGCATCCAGTGAAGACTATCATGACCACCACTCATCCATTTGAATTGCTTCACATGGATCTCTTCGGTCCTAATCATTATTCTGCTGTTTCAAATGATGCATCTCAATATGGCTTTGTTATTGTTGATGATTACTCTCGATACACATGGGTACACATTATTACTTACAAACATGAAGTGCGGGAAGTCTTCAAGCGATTTTCCTCGAGGGCTTCAACCAACTTTCGTGTGAAGATCAAGCACATCAGAAGTGACAATGGAACTGAGTTCAAGAATTCTGGTCTAGATTACTATCTTGATGAACTTGGTATTACTCATGAGTTATTTGCTCCTTATACTCCTCAGCAGAACGGCGTTGTGGAGCGCAAGAACAGGACTCTTGCTGAGATGGCTCGCACTATGCTTGATGAATACAAAACGCCTCGTCGGTTCTGGATTGAGACAATTGATACTGCATGCCACATCATCAACAGAGTATATCTTCACAAATTCTTCAAGAAGACTGCCTATGAACTCCTCACTGATAAGAAACCCAATGTAAGTTATTTCAAAGTCTTCGGTGCTAAATGTTGGATTAGAGATCCTCATCACAACTCTAAATTTGCACCGAAAGCACATGAAGGTTTTATGCTTGGTTACGGAAAGGACTTGCACACCTACAGAGTCTTCAACAACGTTCTACACAAGGTTGTTGAAACTGTAGATGTGCGGTTCGATGAAACTAATGGCTCGCAAAGAGAGCACCTACCTACTATGATAGATGAACCAGCACCTAAGGAAACTATCAAGTTCAAGGCTACTGAGGATGTCATTCCTACTGAAGAATCTGTTGAAGAATTCATTCCAGAACATGAAGAACGTCGAGCTAATGCACCTGAAGAAAATATTGAAGAAAATGGTGCTGAAGAGAATGCTGATCAAATTCCTCAACGACAACCAGCTCATCCTCGCATTGCAAAAGAAGTGCAAGTTGAAAAGATCATCAATGACATAAAAACGCTAGGTCCTCTCACACGCTCAAAAGCTTCACATTTATCTAACTTTTGTGGGCACTATGCTTTTGTCTCTATCACAGAGCCCACTAAGGTAGATGAAGCATTTTTGGAGCTTGAGTGGATTCAGGCCATGCAAGAAGAATTACATCACTTCAAGCTCAACAATGTCTGGGAACTGGTGAAATGTCCAGATCCTCACAAGTACAATATCATTGGCACAAAGTGGATCTACCGCAACAAGTAAGATGAAAATGGCCTTGTGGTGAGGAATAAGGCACGACTCATAGCTCAAGGCTGCACACAGGTTGAAGGAATTGATTTTGATGAAACTTTTGCACATGTTGCTAGACTTGAGGCTATTCGCATATTACTTGCTTATGCTAACCATCATGATATCACTTTATATCAAATGGATGTGAAAAGTGCATTCCTCAATGGTAAGCTTGAGGAAGAAGTATATGTTGCTCAACCCCTAGGTTTTGAAGATCCAAAGAATCCTCACAAAGTCTTCAGACTCAACAAGGCCCTCTATGGCCTCAAGCAGGACCCACGGGCATGGTATGATACCTTGAAGGAATTCTTCATGAAGAAAGGTTTCAAACCCGGTTCACTCGACCCTACTCTTTTCACTAAATCTTATGATGGTGAATTGTTTGTGTGCCAAATATATGTTGATGATATTATCTTTGGTTGTACTGGCCAACGTTATAGTGATGAATTTGCCTATATGATGAGTGAAGAATATCAAATGTCTATGATGGGAGAGTTGAAACTCTTCTTAGGTCTTCAAATTCGTCAACAACGCAATGGCATATTCATATCTCAGGAGAAATACCTCAAGGATGTACTGAGGAAATTCGGCATGCAAGATTGCAAAGGTGTCAAAATTCCTATGCCCACAAATGGCCATCTATGCACTGATGAAAATGGTATCGACTTCGATCATAAGGTATACCGCTCCATGATTGGCTCTTTATTGTACTTATGTGCATCTAGGCCAGACATAATGCTTAGTGTTTGCATGTGTGCCCGATTTCAAGCTACACCAAAGGAATCACACCATAAGGCTATGAAGCATATTCTTCGATATCTAGCTCACACACCAACACTTGGATTATGGTACCCCAAGAGCTCGGCTTTTAATCTCATTGGATATTCTGACTCTAAATATGCTGGTGATCGTGTGGACTGCAAGTCAACATATGGTACATGTCATTTCCTCGGACGATCTTTGGTCTGTTGGTCCTCGAAGAAACAGAACTGCGTATCACTATTTACTGCTGAAGTTGAGTACATTGCCGCTGGTTCCTGCTGTGCTCAATTGCTATGGATGAAGCAAACTCTCAAGGACTATGGCGTCAACATGAAGAATGTGCCTCTCTTCTATGACAATGAGAGTGCCATCAAGATTGCTCACAACCCAGTTCAGCACTCGAAGACTAAGCACATTCAGATTCGTCATCATTTTCTTCGTGATCATGTGTTGAAGGGCGACATTTCTATTGAGCATGTGAAGACAGAAGAACAGCTAGCCGATATCTTCACAAAGCCCTTGGATGAGAAGAGATTTAGCAAGTTACGGTGTGAGCTAAATATCCTAGAATCTTCGAATGTTCTTTGAAAAGGACACCCATCCTAACACTTATGCAAAATTGATGACTTAGATGTGCAACACATGAAGAAATGTTTTTCTTCAATCAATGAAGAATAACACTCTAAGTGTGAAGAAATGAACGAAGAATTGATTCTCAGAACCCTATGATAATTGTATGCGGTGTCTGAAATCATCATTCTTATACAGTGGGTCACGCCACCACCAAAAGTTGAAATTCCTCAGTTGTTCATATTCTTCAACTTTGCATTGTCTTCACTGTTTCCGTCGTTTTTCTTCATTGGCTATATATATATGAGTTTATGTCCTCTACAACATTCACTTATTGCTAATTCTTCAAGTTGGTTTTTCTGCTAAGTGAATGTGATCGGACCCTTTCCCCCTCTATGCTATACTCACCCCAATCTGTTCACAAATTCTTCATGTGCGTTCTATTTGAAACTCGTTCAAAATCTTCATTGTGTCCTTGTCAGCTGAAGAAATTGCGAACGGAACTTTAAAACCTATCTTATCTAAATTTTTAGCTTTGCCGCTCAAACCGTTCCGCATCCCACGATACACTTATCATTTCACCCACGATCGCACACGATCTCCACCTCTCAGTACGTGGGTGACACATGTCAAGCAAATGAGAAGGGTCAGGGGCATGTTCGTCTAATTTCTTCGAGCGAACAGTTTTTCACCGTGGCTATAAATACCCCTCTTCCCCTTCCTTACTTCTTTTACTCCGCTCGACCTCTCTCTAGCTTGAGCTTCTCAAACCCTAGCACCGCCGCTACTTCATTGTCGCCGGTGAGTAAGAGCTTCACTGCCTAGACCTCGTCGCCGCCGTACTCGCCGGCCGCGGAAATCTTCACTCCACCACCGCCGTAGCTGTCTTCTTCCGCCGAGTTAGGGCGTGGAAGATCTACACAGACGAACTTCACCTCTCCACCTCACTGTTTGTCGTGTTCTTCATCCAGGGTAATTAAAAGTTACTTTTACTGCCCTCATTGATTCGAATGATTATCTACAAAATCTTCAAAGGTGTTTTTTTCATATATTCACACACTAAAACACCTCTCATATCATCTGTTCTTGATTCGTTTCTCTAAGCTATGTTTTTCTTCAAGATTCCTCAAATGTGTGGATTTTTGATCTACACATCTCTGGAACCTAAGACAAAGAATGCTTAGTGAAATTCTTCAAGATTCATCTGGTCAAATTCCTCAAACTTGTTCTTTTTACAAAACCTTCTGAGAACGCATATGACCTGTTCACAGGTACTCATGTCAACTGTTGAATCACTAGGTTCTCATCAACTTAACTCATTTGCAGCGTTCCTCGAAGAAAAGTTGCATACTTCTTCAGAGAATTCAATTGTTCAAATTCCTCAACTGAAGAAAATGGCTGACGGTAAGAAGCCACAGAAAGGAGGAAAGAGGGATGAGGTCAACACAATGTTTGAAATCCCTGATGACATATACAAGGATTACTGCACTCCTGATGAGGCCAATTTTGGAGAAGAGGACAAAAATCAGTGCAAGGTGCGCATACAGAGGATAGAAAGGAGATGGGCAAGAGAGTGGAGGGAGTACAGGTATGTTACTCCCAAGTACATGAAGAAATTCGCGCTCAATCCTCCATGCCCAAGACCTCCATTGGCACCTGGACAAATAGCTGATCCCACCAGCCTCAAGCGTGGTGAGGATTATCCTGATGAATGGGCCAAGCGCCAAGCCAAGTTGGCTAAGCAAGCCAAAGAAGCAGTGAGGAAATTCAATGAAGACTCTGCTGCTGCTGCCTCTGTTGAGGCCTCTGCTGTCAAGCCAAAGAAGGCTATGTCAAAGAAGCCTGCGCGCAAGCCAAGTGCTTCACCAACAGTGCCCTCAAGGCCAAGTTCCTCCGCAATGCCCTCATGGCCAGAATCCTCAAAGCCCTCACGGCCAATTCCTCATGCTGCTCCTACTCCTCCAAAGTCCTCAGCTCCTCCGCCAAAGTCTTCGGCCGCTCCGACAAAGTCCTTTGCACCTGTGCATCTCGCCACGTGTCAAAGGACCACATGCGTCTCAATTGCCTCAGGAGCTTCAGCTAGTTCCTTAGCTACACCAAATTCCTCAACGGGACCCTCTCTACTGAAGACAAAGGCCACTGCTGGACGAGGTCCTCGCCCTAGTCCTCACAAGAAGCAAGTCCCCTTTCAAGTGCCGTCTGAAGAAGACGAAGCTAATGATGATGAACTTGCTGAAATCATCAGAGATAGGCAAGTCAGGGCCGCTAGAGCCAAGGGAACAAATGTGCCACTGCTTTTGGATCCCAAGTTGATCCTCGAATACATTGATGTTTGGCACAAGGACCCCAACACTCCCATGCCTGATTTCAAGCTGACTCCTGGCCAAAGTCACATGCTGACCCACTTATTCAAGAAGAAAAATGGAAATTTGAGAAGGCCAGGCAGATCAAGAAAGCGCAGTACAAGAAGGAGCGCTATCTGAAGACAAACATTGTCTCTATGACAACTGAAGAACTTGTCGCTCTTCAAACTGAGATCAAGAAACTCAGTGATGAATTTGACGCATACCACGCTGACTGGCTTGGAGCCAAGGTGCGCTTTGTGAAACTTGCTGATAACTTCACCTCAAATGTTGCAGCCCCAACGCAACAGGAAGTTCCTCAGGCGGAAGCATCTGCTCAGCCGACTGAAGAACATGCCAGCACCGCTGATAAAAATCAGGCTGCTGAAGAAAATGTGAGTTCCAGGGCTGATGACTGCATTCCAGCTGCTGAAGAAATTGCCAGGGCATCCACTAGTGGTGCGCCTGAAGAAACTGAAGAAATCAGGGCAACTACATCAGTTGTGACTGAAGAAAATCAAACAGATTCCTCTGCTCCTCCTGTGCCAACACCAACTCCGATCCTTCCATCTACATCAGATGTGAAGAAGACCAAGGCTGCAGAGCGTGCAGTAGTGAAGAAAAGGAAAGCATCAGCTACTTCAGATTCTTCAGCTCCAAAGAAGATGAAGCCTTTGACCAGCTCGTTTGAAAATCCCATTGATGATGTTCCTCTCTCTACCATGCCATCAAAGGACCTTGTTCCTTTCGATGAAGAATATGAGATCCCTAGCATATCTGATGAAGAAAATCATTCTGCTGCTTTGTCAGAGCAGATTGATGAAGAAATTGAATTGGATACGATCCCTTCAACACCTGTTATCTCCTCGCCTATGCCTCAGTTCACAGCTGAAGAGGCTGGCGTTGAAGAAATGGAAGATGAAGATGTGGACGTTGGCTGCTCCACACCAGTGATGAGTGATGAATTCTGAGAAAGTCAGCATCCAAACTCTCCAATGTTCACACCGTTGCAGCAGATACCTCAGTCCCCTGCACAAACTATTCAAATGGGCTCTGAAGAAACTCACCCCACTTCATCTGTACGTGAGGAAATTCCAGCCACTAGTGCTGAAGAAGCTGTTGCTGCTGAACATCTAAAGACGCAGACTGCCACTGAAGAGGAACCAGAAATTCCTCAGCCTGAAGAACCTGAGATTACGATTCCTGAGGTCGTAATGCAACTCACTGACACTCCTCTGCCCAAGCCAAAGGATCCATTCTCACGCAAGCAAAAGTTCAAGGTTGATGATTTCTTCGGCGAGCATGTATTCTTCGAAGACTACAACCCATATGATTCTGCTCGCATAAGAAAGAGGCGTTTCTGGACTGCTAGTCAAGCAAATTTCTATTCCTCAGTGTTGTTCAACAAAGAGAAAATCTTCTACCATGAGCACATTCCTCACGTGGATATGGAATCTCTGCCATGCTTCGTGCCAGTCCTCAGTGTTCTTCACGATGCTAGACTGTTAAGTTTTTGCTCTGACATCTGCGATTGTAATGAATAACTGATTCTTCAATTTTATGCGACGCTGCACATCACAGGAGATTCTGAAGATGTGAATTCGTGGGTGCTGGACTGGATGTCTGAGAACACTCACTACACAGCACCAGCTACTGAATTGCTTCGTGCCTTACCACTCAGTCCTCCCCTTGAAGAAGCTCGTTGCATCTACAGTGAACCTGAGCTTACAAATCGCTACATGTAGGTTCTGATGAAACCTTTGAAGCCAGGTCAGGCCCCACGAACCAAATTCCTCGTGAAGGAATTATTTTATGTGCCCAGAACTGTCTATCGTATTCTTACGAGGACAATGAGTCCTATCAAAGGCCACGACTCATCTGATGAGGAAATTGTTGGCATCATGAAGAATTTGGTATTCAACATCGTTCATGGCATTCCTGTCAATTATCACGATTTCTTCATGAGGACTCTGGCAAATGTTGCACTGTCTCCGTTTGAGCTGAAGCCTTATGCACCTTGGATTATGAGATTCCTTAGGACAAGGTCTTCACTCAACTACAAAGCTGATTTTCAGAATCACCTCAGCTACTTGCCCCCGATTGAAGTCCTCAAGCAGACCTATTCGTCAGTTGATGAAAAGGGCAAGGCACTAGCTGTTATAGATGAAGGCATTCGTCCATTGGATGGTCAGTTTCGCAAAGCTGCCTCTTATTCCACAAACGATGACTCTTCCACACATGACTCTGCCAATGCACCCAAGTCTACTCCTGAAGCCACTGCTCCTCGTGTGATGACTGATCGTGAGCTTCTGCTTAGTCTTCACCAGAAGGTGGATCAAAATCATAAATGGGTTAAGTGTCAGTTTGGTTCATTTCTTCACAACATAACTGCTACACACAATGCAGTGAAGAAAACCCATTACTACCTCCATGAAGTCTCCAGTCGCACCTGGGCAATACTATCACATATGTATGGTGAAGGAGATCTGAAGAAAATGGGTCTCAAGGAAGACTTTGACTGGTCTGTGCCTCCATGGAAGAAATTCAAGAAGGTCAAGGTTCCTTATCTGGTGGCCAGCTCATATTCTTCATCGCGCGACACTGATGAGAATGAAGACTTGGACGACACTGCGGCAGGCCCTGCTACGACAAACGACCCCAACAACGCTGGCTCTCCTTCATCAACTTGATATTCTTCAGGGGCGTTAGTCCTCATATTCGATCATTTTGGTCATTTGATGACGAAGGGGAGAATTTTGAGTTAGTCTTCAAGCGGGTGTTTCTATATGGGTGTTTTTTAAGTTACAACTCTCGTTCTTCTGAGACTTTATTGGATTGAGTTGTAAACTTAAACCTGATGGTGCTCTGATACTTTTGATATGTTTTTCTGCATGCTTATTCCTCATATATGCTATTGCACGCATGCTGAAAAACATATCAGTCACCATATTTCATCATGCATTTCAAATTCTTCACTGTGATATGTCAAATGCGTGTATGAATTACAAGATATAGGGGGGATCTCCATGATTCTACTCTTCAAGTGTGCAATGCTTCAAAAGCAAATACCTCACCATGCACATATTCAGGGGGAGTTCTTCTATATCTTGCAATCAAATTCCTCAATATCAGTATTTACACTTTATATGGTTATCCCCGTTGAAAAATTAACCTATATTGTCATCAATCACCAAAAGGGGGAGATTGTAAGTGCATCTAGTGCCCCTTAGTGATTTTGGTGTATTGAAGACTTATAGGTTAAGGGACTAATGCGTTTGTGAGTGTACACAGGTCTATAAGTCTATGAGGAGTTTGATTTTTATAGAGAAAGTCGACCCCTAAAAATGAAGTTCTTCGACTGAAGACTTTGGATTTCTGAAGACTTTCTGAAGACTTTGAAAGTGAAGAAATTGGTGTGACCTTGAAGACTTGGTATTCATTCGAGGAACATGAAGCGTGAAGACTTCTGTTTTCGTAGTTTCATTTTCTCTTTCTTGAGTCATAGGAAACACCGTACTATTAAAGGGGGTTGAGGAAATACTAAGGAAAAATTTCCATGTGATGCTCAACTCAAAATCCTACACCCACCAATCCCTTCGAGTGAAGCCATCGGAAATCTCATACAGTCCAGTCATATTCTTCAATGACAGAGACGAAGTTCTTCTGGTCTCTGAGGAATTTGTTCTGACTGAGGAGTTAGGAAATCGCTAGTGCGGATTGCCTACACATTGAGGAACATGATAGCCCTGAGGATTTTGTTACTCAAAATTCTGATCGTTGTTGTGCTATGCGCCAGCTGTCCCAAAATATCTATCCACCTAACGGTCATATCATTGAAGGGAATTTATGTCTTATCATGTTGGGCTGCTCCCTAGGCTATAAATAGCAGCCCCTACAACCACTAGCTGGTTGGCTGCTCCGAGAGAAACTGACACTTGTCATTTGAAAGCAACCCATCCTCCGAGGACTTTGAGCGAAAATCATCAAGTGACGAAAAACCCAAACCCAAACACCTACAAACCCCGAGTGATTGAGCATCACTGAAGAGATTGATCCTGTGTGGATCTGATGCTTGTTACCTTTGAAGATTGTGCTTCTTCCAGACGGTTAGGCATCATGGTCTAGAGCATCCAAGAGGAATTGTGGATCACCGAGTGACCAAGTTTGTGAAGGTTTGGAAGTCACCTGAAGACTTACCACGAGTGATTGGGCGAGGTCTGTGTGACCTTAGCTCAAGGAGAATATGGTGAGGACTTGGTGTCCTGAGCTGCGTGTTTAGGACTGGGTGTCCGGGACTGTGTGTCCTTGAGTTTAAATACTCAGCCGCTCCAACCAGACGTACAACTGAGACAACAGTTGGAACTGGTCTACCAAATCATTGTATTCACCAAGCTTACTGGTTCTATTTCCTCAACTCTTTCATTTCCTTATAACTGTGTTGTGTGCTTGTTCATATCTGTGTTTGAAGACTTTGACTGAAGATTTTCTCAATTTCCTCAGTTCAATTTCTTCAGTATGTTTGTCTTCATCTTGTGTTATCCTGTGCTTACGCTTTCTGTACTCTGTGCTTGTCTTCATTTCATCATGATGACTATGCTTGTGCTCTGTTATGTTTACTTTTGAGTACTTATTCCGCTGCTAGTAGTTCTTCGCTAAGGAATTTCCTCACCTGCAAATTCCTCAGTGAAGAATTCATAAAAATCGCCTATTCACCCCCCTCTAGTCGATATAACGCACTTTCAGTTGATCAGGAGAAATCCTCCGGGACGACACCTCAAAGTCATTCGCCCTATTGGGTGAGAGGGTCTGGGGAGGCGTCTCGCTTTCCATCATCTCCGGAAGAAGATCCCCCGAGAAGGAGGACTGTTGAGGAAGACTGCGTGCCGGACTACAAACATATATTTCAGATGTTACCCTTGTAAGCGGAAAGGAACAGTATATGTTTAGGACACCTTTGTTCACTTACGATTCGGCTAAAGGCTTGTCCTTACGGAGGAAGTGCGCGTCAACGTCGTCTTCCGAGCCCGAACCGCCTG
This sequence comes from Triticum dicoccoides, assembly GCF_002162155.2. Taxonomy (NCBI): domain Eukaryota; kingdom Viridiplantae; phylum Streptophyta; class Magnoliopsida; order Poales; family Poaceae; genus Triticum; species Triticum dicoccoides. The sequence continues at coordinate 463,016,559 of NC_041386.1, forward strand.
GCAAGGACGTCTTCCCTCGCTTAGGAGCACCTTCCTCCAAATCTCCGGAGGCGGTCCTCTTCCTCCCATGCGGGGAAGGGATGTCGGCTTCCCCTTATTTTTTGTCTTTGGAAGAGGGAGTCCCAATATCCCCGGACATACCGTCTGGTGTACCTTTAGAATGGAGGTCACCTTTGGCCTTCTTGCTCTCCTCCTTGTCCTCCTTCGTCGGCACTTGATATGGCGCCGAAGCCAACATCCTTGTTAACACAGGATTGGCCGAGTCTTCGAGAAGAGGGGCCGAACACCTAATTTGTTCTGCCTTCTTTACCCAGCCCTGTGCGAAGATGGTTTTTTCAGTACTATGGGATGTTTAACTAAGCTGTGTTCGGGAGTCGAGTGCTTACTGAAGTATCCGGATGGTTGCAGTCAAGGCCGATGTCTTCGGTGGTATCCGGCCACTGCCTTCGTGTCTCGAAGAATAACTTCCACATTCCTTTGTGCGTCGTGCCGAAGAAGTGCTGAAGGGTCTATGGTCCTTCCAGATTGAAATCCCACATGCGGAGGGGCCGTCGCTGGCACGGCAGGACCCGACGGACTAGCATTACCTGGATTAAATTGATGAGGCCGGTGTCCTTTTCAAGGAGGCTCCGGATGCGGCTTTGTAGCGTCTGCACTTCGTCAATGGATCCCCAGTCCAGCCCCTTATTAATCCATGATGTGAGTTGTAATGGAGGGCCAGATCGGAATGCGGCTGTAGCTGCCCACTTGGTACCACGAGGTTCAGTGATGTAAAACCACTCCAGCTGCCATAGGTCGGAAGCTTTCGTGAAAGAGCCTTTGGGCCAAAAAGCATTGGTGAGCTTGTTCACCGTAGCACCACCACACTCTATTTGCTTCCCCTCGATTACCTTCGGCTTCAAGTTAAAGGTATTGAGCCATAACCCTAAGTGAGGGGTAATGCGGAGAAAGGCCTCGCACATGACAATAAACGTCGAGATATGAAGGAAGGAGTCTGGAGCTAGATCGTGAAAATCTAGCCTGTAATAGAACATGAGACCGCGAATGAAGGGATGGAGAGCGAACCCTAGCCCCCGGAGTAAGTGGGAGATAAATATGACCCTCTCGCCGGATCTGGGAGTAGGAATAACCTGTCCTTTAGCAGGGAGCTTATGGGGGATATCCGCAGTCAGGTATCTTGCCGCCCGGAGCTTCGCAATATCCTCCTCTGTGACAGAGGAGGCCACCCACCGGCCTTGAGGGCTGGATTCGGACATGACTGGGAGACTCGGAACAGTTAATTGAAACATGGGTGCTAGAACTCAAGGTGGGAAAGGTTGAGGAAGAGGTAGGCGCGGAGGAGAAAGACGGGTCTGTGCCCCCTTTATAAAGGCGATGAATATCAAACGCCTCCTCATAGGCCTTAAAGCCTGCCTATTCCCAAGGGATTATGCCAACGGGACGGTTGGGTTATCCACGCCCATATTGATGAGAATCCCGTAATAAGGGGACACGATCTCTGCTTTGGCAAGACGTGCCAATAAAACCGCATCTTAAAACATGAAGCGGGAGGCTGAAAAACGGTTTGAAATAATGACCGGGCTGTGACATGATGTCACGCCACAAGAGTTGTCAGTGGATTGGACTCATGAAATATTATACTATCTACGGATATATGTGGTGTTTGTTTTACAGAGCCGGACATGTTCTCTGTGTTCAAGAGCTGTTTTGGAGTATTTGGAGGAGGAACCTGCCTTGCAATGCCGAAGACAACCTGTGCGCCGGACACCTCGCCATTGAAGCCTGGTTCAGGGGCTACTGAGGAAGTCCTGGATTAAGGGGTCCTCGGGCGTCCGGCCTGTGTGACATGGGACGGACTATTGGGCCATGAAGATACAAGATAGAAGACTTTCCCCATGTCCGGATAGGACTCTCCTTTGCGTGGAAGGCAAGCTAGGCGGTCGGATGTACTATTTCCTTTCTATGTAACCGACTTTGTACAACCCTAGGCCCCTCCGGTGTCTATATAAACCGGAGGGTTTAGTCCATAGAGGCAATCATAATCATACAAGCTAGACTTCTAGGGTTTTAGCCATTATGATCTCATGGTAGATCAACTCTTATAACCCCCATACTCATCAATATCAATCAAGTAGGACGTAGGGTATTATCTCCATCAAGAGGGCCCGAACCTGGGTAAAACTTTGTGTCCCTTGTCTCCTATTACCATCAACCTTAGACGCACAGTTCGGGACCCCCTACCCGAGATCCGCCGGTTTTGACACCGACATGGATCTCCTCCAACAAGAGTCTGCTCGTGGATCGCCCTCTCCACTACATGTTTCCTTTGTTCCTTTGATCTCATAAACACTGTTATGTAGAACTTGGTAGTGGTGTGTATTTGGAGTCTGGCTTTGTTAGCCTATCGTTATATCTCCTACTGGAGACCCAATCTTGTGGGAATCCTGTTGTGTGTGTATGGGGGGAGGGTATATGATTTCTGTTGTTTGACACGTCTGGACTAGGTTGGCTTCACAGGCCTAGATTTTTGGCGGTAGATCATGCATTGTTTTTCTTTTGCTTATATGGTTTGCCTGTATGACTTGGTGATTTATCTTAATAGAAACCAGAGAGGAGATTCTCTTTTATCAAAACGATAATTGTTTAAATAAGTCTTTCCCTTATCAAAAGAAAAACCAAAAATATAGATGGATCGTGCAGAAAACTTGTTCTCGCATAAGGGGGGATTTTAAGATGACCAGGACAATTTAATCCTAGCCATTGATTGATCAAGGACAATTTTGACTATCCAGATATGGCAACTGCAACAAAACAATTAAGAGTTTGCATTATTGATAGATTTAGTGATATATTTTCCAAGAAGAGATTTCCCTCTACCTAAAGATATATAATTTCATTTATACTATGCGATATCTTTTTAGTCGAGAACGCTCCTTTTTAGTACCTTACAATTAAGTGAATGCATTATTGATACATTTAGTGATATATTTTCCAAGAAGAGATTTCCCTCTATCCAAAAATATAGAATTTCATTTATACTATGTATCTTTTTTAGGGGGGAATTTATATGTACTAAATGTGCGACAATTAATATGGATCAAAGGGAGTACATATGTTCGATCAAAATAAAATATGGCATGTGTGTGTATATTTTTGTGAGATACATAGGGCGAGTGGTTTTAGAACATAAAAAAATGACATATGTCATCATGTCAACTCCACTTAAATATCTAAATTTTTATATTGTTCATACTCAAGTATGCCTACTCATATTTTGTATGTGTACGTATTCTAATGTTGGAAATGTAGTTTCTATAAATTACTTACATGATTAATACGTAATCACCATATTGAATTAAAAAGATTGTGTAGTGCGTATGATATATTCATGTGTATTGCTTACAAATGCCACATCATTTGCGCAAGTAACATGATCTAGTACCATATTGAATGTAGTGTTAAGTCAAAATGAAAAATACACCACTATTACCTTGTAGCCAAACCAAGATCGGAAGGCAAATATAAAATCAAGAATACATATTTACTTCTTTATTTACCTTCATGTATTTAATGGCACTATAATTTATTTTCTGATTTTGTAGAAATGAAAAGTTCATACTAATCCCACATAATCATTGACAACATCTTACTTTACAAGAGATAAGAGTAATATATGCCATCTGATCTTGAAAAGTTGACGGCTCGAATCAAATTGGGACCATCTTAAAAGAGCTCTCTAAGGAAACAGTGTCACTAACATGGTTTTCAAATTGCTCAAGTAAATTGCCTACTCAGAGACACATTAGAAAATAGCTTGTGTGAAGACAGAGCTAATCGTAAATGTAGTCCTAAAATTCATTATTTGGCATTTTAAAAATATATGCTTCCATATTTGGTCTTTTTAAAAGCGTGCTTCATATTTTGGTCCAAAATAAATAATAATTGGTCCTTTTTAAAAGCATGCTTGCCTATTTGGTCCAAAATAAACAAGTCTCCCTTTTAACATCACATTTAAAATGTATTCATGTTTTGATACTACCGTCCATTTATTTCAGGGATGATATCAAATGACTCTTGAAAATACACTTTTGCCCCTCATCCTATAGAAACTAGTTTCCCCTCCATCGTGTTTATTTGGTAGTCAGCTGACGGTAAGGTGTATTTCATTCAGGACCAAATAGAGAAGCACATTTTTAAAATGGACAAATAGGGAATTCTCTGAAGCTAAACTTCATTTTCATTGGCTGACCTGTAGTACGTATGAGATAAAAGACAAATCAACACCGTGTCACTTTTCAAGCAAGCCTAAACTTCTATAAACTCAGCGTCAGAAACTTTCCCCTTCTTCCTTCATCTATCGAACGCCTCGCCCCTCCCCCCTCACCCTCCCCCCTCACCCCCGCTCCGTCGATCCCCTTCACCTTCTCGCCCCGCCCGGTTGATCCGACCTACAACCAACTTCTATAAACTCCACGTCAGACTCTTTCCCCTTCTTCCTTCGTCTATCGAACGCCTCGCCCCTCCTCCGTTGATCCCTTTCACCTTCTCGCCCCCGCCCGGTCGATTCCACCTATAACCATCGACCGCCGCCACCTTGCGCTCGCCACCAGCCCGGGGCATCCTTCTAAGTCACCCTTCCACACGCACCGTCAAACATCAGCCTCGCCTAGGCTGGCGAAGCCACGATCACAACCATGTCATCCTCATCTCCTGTATAGGCCTGGCTTGGCCTCGCCGATGACGCCACGGTCGGCAGCGTCGCCTCCCTATCCACCTGGCCTTTTACTCTTGGTAAGTAGCAATGCATATTCTTAAATCTAGATCTAGGTAGTTGATTTTCTTATATGTGTAAAATATAAAGTACTCTCAAAATAAGTTTTCTCTCTACTTTATAAATAAAGCACAAATCAAGTCCAACATAGTAAGTAGTACAAGTGTGAAGAAGGTAAAGAAATGTCACAAAATTTTAGATCCCAAAATCCCAATATATAATATGTCACTTGATCATCCTTTCTAAATCCAGCCGAATATGATGTTATTTTCTAGATAAAAGGTATATAGAATTATGAGTGTAAAGTCTAAAGTTGTGTGACAAAATCACAATTCATGCAAGTCATGTTCCCCAATGTTCCACTATGATAACTTCCTAGTAAAAAGTGGAATTTACTTTCTACATTTTTTTCAAGAACACCCAGGAGATCTGTGTGCCTGTATATTAAGACAAAAAGCAGTTTACATTTACCGATTTACATCAAGATTGTGCTTGAAGCACTAGGACAGAATGACATCCCAATGATTCTTCCTAGCAAACTACGTTACAACTAGCTTAAGAATACTGTTGTTGCTCCACCCGCAACAATGGTCCCTAGCCTTGTTAGTGACCGCCAGTAGAAGGTGGGAAGTGTTCTTGAACACCCTTCGGTTTCGCTTGAGCCATATGTAGCTAAGCGTTCATAGGACAACTGAGTTCACACTTTTTTGAAGCTTGTGAGGCACAACCAGCTAGAGAGATGTTCACTAATCTAGGACGGAATCTTTGGTGGAAGGGGAATGTTGATGTTTTTTTTTTAGAAAAGGAGGATGACCCCCGGCCTCTGCATCTGGGAGATGCATACGGCCACTTTATTGATTATTCTCGATAACCATACAAAGTATTACAACAATGTGTCTGAATCCACCATCTTGGCAACATGTGCCGCTACTCCTATCCAATATGATGAGGGGGTGCTAGCTGGGCCACTACCCAAACCACTCACCTAAGCCTAACATCAAAAGCCGGAAGCCGAAACTCATTCGGTAACCCCGGCCGAGCCACATACTGGGTCTGGGGCGCAATCCGGTCAGACGCACTCATGTGTCGTCGCCGCCATCTTCCACAGGTCCGTCTTCAGATCAAATTGAGGCTTCTACCTTGTCTGGCCAGTCTGCCATCGACGTCCCCATGACGCCAGACAGCTTCCTCCTCCTGCACGAGTCCATCTCCGCGCATCAAACGCCGAGTCTCCACAGCACCATGCCGCCGAGATCCGCCATCATCAATGTGAAAGATGAAGCACCGCTCCACCAACGTCGCCGTCCTCTAGACAGCGCCACCACCTTGCAGAGCGGAAAGATACAATGGCGATGGAAAGCAAGAGCTAGGACGAAGAGGGTACCACCGCCGCCACCCCCCGCACCCCAACAGCGCCCACCGACCACCAAGCTCCCTAAACGGCGCCTTCAAGAAGGATACGACGCCGATGGCGCCGCCGCCGCCCAACAAAGTTGGAGCTTTCGCCCGGGAGAACTAGGGGAAGGGGGAGTGGGGGGATCAGACCTGTCAGACGCCTCCAAGGAGGGACACGGCGCCCTCAGGCGTCGCCGTCGACGCAGCCGAGCATGGTCGGCCATGGCTTTCGCCCGGACTGGATTCCCCACCACTAGCACCACCAGCGCCGGCGTCCCATGGAACACGAGCGGGCCGGATGGGGGAGAACACGCCGTACAGGGAGGAGGGGCGCCAGATCTGGCGCCGTCGCCCTCGTCCTCCGAGATTCCGCCGCCCGCGCGGCCAAGAACGCCGGAACCAAACGCCCGCACCACCGCCCGCCGCTAAGCCGGTGGTGCCTCACCAGAGGGGCCGCCGCCCCAGATCCGAATGCCCCCGCGGAAGCAGAGCAGCAACTTGCCCCGCCGCCACCTTCCTTGGCGGCGCCCCGGACTTGCCCGGAGACCGCCTCTGGCGGCGGCGAGGAGAGGTGGGGGTGGAGGAGGGCTGGGCGCGGCTAGGGTTGGCGGCGGCGAGGAGAGGTGGGGGTGGAGGAGGGCTGGGCGGCGGCTAGGGTTGGCGGCGGCGAGGAGAGGTTTCTGTATTACTAAATTTTTGACCGATCCAATTAAGAATTTTTGACCAAACCTTGTGGGCGAACACACATTGGAGGAGCAGGTGTTCCATCGTTTTCTCGTGCTTGCAGCATATGGGGCATGACTGTTGGTGAGGTAGCCTGCGCTCGGTTAGAAGACCATCAACGATTGCGCATGACCAGCCAGGTCAAAATCTTATACTTGAGCGACGCCCTTGGATGATCAATGCTTCCAGCAAAGGTAGCCACATATGTTGTTTTGGTCGAGTGGGAGCCTGGCGGATTCCATTTCCATGACTAGAATTCTAGGCCTAGGAGAAGCGGTTGTCAACTAATGATCTTCTGCCACAACTCTAAGAACTGGATAATTACCTCGACGGAGCCGCCCTCTGATGTCGCGACTCCATGAGGCATTGTTCCACGGAATGTTGGCTCCATCGATCCAACAGTCCCACCTGCAGTGTAGAAGCACCATACCTCCAGCCTTGTTGATGCTCCAAAGATGGCCTCGACCTCATCTGATGCAGAGAGCTCAAGTGCAGACCATGGGAGATCATCAGAGGTTTTGCAGCACACAACCACTTCGAGCGAAGGCATCGCTTAGAGCCTTGAGTTTTTTAATACCTTGGTCGTCAAATTGGACTAGGGTGTATAAGTTTCCCCAGGCGACGAGACATTGGCCTCCCTCAGTGCAATCAGAGCCAGCCCAAAAGAACCTGCGCCGGTTTTTTCAGACGCCTTGAGCATCCATGGGGAAGGTCGAGAGCAAGCGGATAGTAAATCCCGATAGCGGTGATGATAAAGTTGAGAAGGATGATGTGTCCTCTTGTGGGGATTAGTCCAGTCTTCCACGTAGGCAGCTTGTTAGCAAAACTGTCCATCAGGAGGTGTAGTCTCGCTTCCGGAGCCTCGAGTTGGAGAGGCTGAGCCTGAGGTACTTGATAGGAATTGGCATGGTCGCACAAGGGAAGACATCCTTGAGCTCGTGCGGGTTGATGTCATCACACCTGATGGGGATTATAGCGCTCTTGGACAAGTTCACTTTGAGGCTTGAAGCATTCTCATAAATCTCAAGGATCATCTTCGTTGCGGCCATGTACTGGACGACGGGGCACAAGAAGAGAACCACATCATCTGGGAATAGGGAGGCGTGATGCCCCACATAGAGAGAGGAAGCAGAATGTGCTCATGGTCAAATTTCCCAATAAGGCATCTAGCACATTGATGACAAGAAGGAAGATCATCGGTGAGATAGGATAAACCTGGTGAGGCCACGAACATTGGATGATCGGTTCTGAGTCCCGAGGGCCTACCATTGATTTTTCGCCCAAAAAAAATACTCTTGACGAGGACGAACGGAGGAGCAAGTGATGAGATTGATTCACTTGTAGCCCC
>NC_041386.1:463025049-463030392 GCF_002162155.2 Triticum dicoccoides
GAGTGAGAACCTCCAAGAGGAATGACCATGCCTCGAAATCGAATGCTTTCGCTATGTCAAGATTGAGGAGGAGAGATAGCACCCTTCACAAATGCTCTTTGGGGACGAGATGAGCTCATAGAGACGTTGGGCTAGTCGATTCGTGAGCACCTTTGCAAGAAGTTTGAGGAAGTTGTGCACAAGGCTTATCAGACGATCACCTTTGCGAGAAGCTTGGGCAAGCTGTGCACAAGGCTTATCGGGAAGAAATCGGCTAAGGCGAGCACCTTTGCAACAAGCTTGGGGAAGCCGTGCTTGTGGCTTATCGGGCGGAAATTGGCTAAGGGGCTGTTTGGTTCTAGGACTAGCATTGCCACATTTTGTCACACATTTTTGCCAAGCTTGCCTAAGGTTAGTTCATCAAAATGAGAGCCATAAGTTGGCAAGCCTAAGCAAATCTTGTCACACGTTTTGAGTGTATGTCATGTGGGGCCCAAGTGTGGCTTGTCTAAGGTGTGGCTTGAACCAAACACTCATCTAAGTTGGTCAAACTTGCCTAACCTTAGGTGTGGCAATCTTAGTCACAAACCAAACAGCCTCTAAGTCCAGTGAGGAGTCTTTCTTAGGAAGGAGGAGCAGAAAAGCTTGGTTGAGAAGATGTAGCTGACTGCCATCCAGTGTGAAGCATTCCTCGATGGCATCAAGCACATATCCCTTTCTACATGTCTACTGTCGTTACTTCTGGACATCTCACCTTTCAGTCATACCAACGCAGAATGTAAACACAAGCCACAACATTGACACCAGAGTTATTTTGCATACTGTTCATTGATCTACCATCAGTCAATCACATTGTTCTTCAACTGTAACAGCATGGAGCATTCATCTCTTATGACATCTATAGATAATTACTGTACCTACAATCGCCTTCAAGCAAGTCTCACAACTCTTGTTCTTTTTTAGCTTGAAATAAAAGGCGAAAATGTAGAAGCTAAATTAATCAAGAAGAAACGATCTAGATGGGACTTGTTGTTGCCCCATGTCATTGCCACTGCCAGATTCATCATGGTCTTCCTTCCAACCATGAACATGAGCGGCGGTGGCGCGATCCATCTCTCACATCACCGAGCAGCTGTTGGGGTCCTCGTCGCTGAAGTAGTTGTAAGGCTCCCCCGCTGGTGGCTGCGGCGGCATCGCATAGGCGGTTGGCATTGGGTACGAGCCCATCGGCGGGCGCCCGTACCCTGGCCCGTAGCCCATCTGCGGGTACCCTCCCGCGCCGCCGCCGTGGCCGCCGTTCATCATCATCATTTGTTGTTGTTGCTGCTGCTGCTGCTGCAGCATTGCCATCTGCTGCTGCTGTTGCTGCTGCTGGATCAGTTGCATGTACTGCTGCTGCGCCATGGGGTTCCCGGCCGCCGCGGCAGCCTGCAGCATCTCCGCGCCGGACGGCATGCCGCCGCCGCCGCCGCCGCCAGCGCCCTGGTAAACCCCAGCCGGCGGCATGCCCTGCATGGCGCGGCCAGCCTGCGCGCCGCTCGCCGCGTGCGGGTGGCCCATTGGACCGCCCATGCCGGGGAAACCGGCGCCGCCCATCATGTTAGGCCTGAACATGGCCTGCTGCGGCGGCGGCATGCCGCCCCCCATCGGGCCACCCATGCCTGGGGCCGGGCCACCAGCGCCGCCGCCCTTCTTCCCCTGGACCGGCGCTCCTCCTCCCTTGACGTTGTTCGGCTGCCCACCACCGCCTCCGTTCTTACCCCCGCCGTTGCCGTTGCCGTTCCCACCTTGGTGCTGCTGCTTGCCACCCGCGTCTTTCTTGCCGCCGCCGTTGTTGCCGTTGCCCTTGATCTGCACCGGGATCTCGTTTCCTCCACCGCCCTTCTTCCCACCATTGCCGGCGCCCTTCTTGTCGCCCCCGCCGGCGTTCGGCGGCATGGCCATCTGCTTCATCATCATCTTGGGGTCGTCGTAGTAGTCGTCTTCGAAGCCCTCATCGTCGTAATCTTCGTCGTCGTCAAATTCGTCGAACTCGTCGTCGAACTCGCTGCCGCCGTCGTCGCCCCAGCCGTCCTCGGGGAGGTTGAACTTGACGGACTTGGGGTCCTTGGCCGGCGCACCCGCCGGGAACGGCATCTTGGCCGGGGCGCCGCCCATGAACTGGGGCGGCAGCTTCAGCCCCTTCATCTGCATCTGCTGCTGCAGCTGCTGGAGCTGCTGCGGCGTGGGCGCGCCCTTCATCTGCATCTGCTGCTGCAGCTGCTGCATCTGCTGCGGCGTCGGCGCGCCCTTCATCTGCATCTGCTGCTGCAGCTGCTGGAGCTGCTGCGGCGTGGGCGCACCTTTCATCTGCATCTGCTGCTGCAGCTGCTGAAGCTGCTGCGGCGTCGGCGCGCCCTTCATCTGCATCTGCTGCTGCATTTGCTGAATCTGCTGCGGGGTCGGCTGCGGCATCGCCATCTTGGCGTCCTTGCCGCCGCCCTTGTGGGCCTTGCCGCCGGCATCTTTCGGATGGCCTTTGCCGCCGGCGTCCTTGGGCTGCTGGCCCTTACCACCGCCGCCGCTACCGTCGAGGTTGAGCTTTTGGAACTGATTGGCGACGCCGGCGGGCTTGGAGCCCCAGAGCACAGCGGGCTTGCCGCCCTTGTTGAGCTTCTTAATGATGGTGTCCGGATCCACGAGTCCGGACACCATCACCTTGCCCTCCTCCGGGTCGATGGTGCTCTGGTACACGCCTGCAAAACAAGATGGATGAATCCAACACATTATCCCCACGGTCGAACAACAAAACAACACGGATAAACAGAAGTGCATCTAGTATTATTTACCATCGATCTTGCTGAGGATCTTCTTCACCTTCTTCTGGCACCCGTCGCAGTGGATGTTCACCTTGAGCACGCAGGTCTGCGGATTCGGGGACGAACAAACAAACACACACGGACAGCATGCACGGATCAGACACAGGAGCAAGCAAGCAAGCAACCTCACAAAAATTTCATGGCGGCAGAAACAAGAAGGAACATGCGGGGGAATGTCTTCAGTCGAGAGGAAGCAAAGCAAGGAAGAACTCACCTGTATCTTGAGCACATCCTCCTTGCTCATGGCTGACTTCCCGGCCGAGACGAACGCAGATCTGGCGCAGAGGAAACGGACGCGGAGGGAGGCCTCAAATCAGGGGGAGGAGAGCAGGGAGAAGGCAGCTACCAGGAAACATTGCGCTCCATCTCTCTCCCGCAGTGTGAGTGTGTGAGAGGGCGAGCGAGAGAAGGAGGAACTGGCTTCTCGGTGAAGATAATATAATAAGTGTCCCGTCCCACACTCACACAAAGAGCGAGTGCTGGAGGGAGGAGGGGGGAGGGGCTTCTTATCAGAGTGTGTGCCTGCAGAAAACTAGAAGGAAATTAATAGGGGAGCGGCGGAGGCTCTCTCTCTCTCTATCTCTATCTTGTGCAAAGCTAGGAAGGAAATTACTCTTTACCCTTTTCAAGATTTATTCCTCTAGCTACTCTTTGGGCTTTGGGGATGGATGGATTGGAAGCCTTTCGCTTTTGCTCTCCCTCAATCAATTACTAGTATTAGTAGCAACTAAATATGGATCAGAGTTGCTAAACATGGACCGGTCAGTGAGCAGAGACAGAGGCTGAACATGTGAGGTGGTACCCCGGGGCTTTATAATAACTGCGGTTACCAATGTCGGTTCAGTTTTTTCTAAAAAGCAGTCCACACGGGTCCGCTGCCAATTCTTTAGCCACCTTTTATTTGTCTTGTTCTCCTGCCAATTTTAGACCCGGAGAGAGGGGGCTCTGTGGACGGCCGTGAGTACCCACCGTCCAACGGGGCAAATACGCCGTTAGGTCCTTCGTTGGCTAAGAGGTTAAAAAGTTCATACGGTACATGGTTTGCCAAGGGCAGTGTAGCACGGGACGAAGACGTGTGTTTTGACCGTAAAATTTTGACGTGGTTAATAAATACTAATTCATATGAATGAGTTGCCATGTTATCGTGCTAAAATACATGTGACGTATGACCGATACATTTCTATTGTCGGTGACGAGAGTGAAAGTGACAGAATGCATGTGGCGGTTACTTTTTTTTTCTCGGTGGGGAGAGTGAGACTTACTCTCTCCTTCCATCTATATAGGGCCTAATGCGTTTATTAAGACCGCCTTTGACTATTGACAAGATTAATAGTACATGACATGCACAATGTAAAAATTATATCATTGAAAGCTCCTTTCACACACGAATTTAACGGTGTGCTTTGTGGAAGTTGCATGTCATATATTATTGCTTTAATATTTGGTCAAAGTTAACCTCGAAAAACGCATTAGGCCCTATATAGATGGAAGGAGGGAGTAGAGATTATGTGCAACCGTTACATTTTCGTGGTCGGTGCCGAGAGCGCGAGTGGGAGAATGCATGCAACCTTTACATTTCTGTTGTCGGCGCTGAGAGTGAGAGTGAGGGATTGCGTGCAAACTTTACATTTCCGTTGTCGGTGCCGAGAGTGAGAGTGAGAGAATGCATGCAACCGTTACATTTCTGTTGTCGGTGCCAAGAGTGAGAGTGAGAGAATGCATGTGACCGTTACACTTCTGGTGTCGGTGCCGAGACTGAGAGTGAGGGACTGTCTACAACCTTACATATCTGTTGTTAGTGCCAGAGTGAGAGTTAGAGATTGTGTGCAACCTTACATTTCTGTTTTCGGTGCCGAGAGTGAGAGTTAGAGATTGCGTGCAACCGTTACATTTCCGTATTCGGTGGCGAGAGTCAGAGTTAGAGATTGCGTGAAACCGTTACATTTCCGTTTTCGGTGCCGACAGTGAGAGTTAGAGATTGCGTGCAACCGTTACATTTCCGTTTTTGGTGTCGAGAGTGAGAGTTAGAGATTGCGTGCAGGCGTTACATTTTCGTTGTCGGTGCCAAGAGTGAGAGTGAGAGAATGCATGTGACCGTTACATTTCTGTTGTCAGTGCCGAGAGTGAGATTGAGAGAATGCATGTGGCCGTTACATTTCTGTTGTCGGTGCCGAGAGTGAGAGTGAGGGACTGTCTACAACCTTGCATATCTGTTGTCGGTGCCATAGTGAGACTGAGGGACTATGTGCAACCATTACATTTCTGTTATTGGTGCCGAGAGTGAGAGTGGGGGATTGTCTACAACCTTACATATCTGTTGTCGGTGCCATAGTGAGACTGGGGAACTAGTGCAACCATTATATTTATGTTGTCGGTGCCGGGAGTGAGAGTGAGGGATTGTCTACAACCTTACCTATCGGTTGTCGATGCCATAGTGAGACTAGGGGACAAGTGCAACCGTTACATTTCCGTTTTCGGTGCCGAGAGTGAGAGTGGGGGATTGTCT
>NC_041386.1:463031494-463034315 GCF_002162155.2 Triticum dicoccoides
GTGCAACCGTTACATTTCTGTTGTTGGTGTCGAGAATGAGAGTGAGGGAGTGTCTACAACCTTACATATCTGTTGTCGGTGCCATAGTGAGACTGGGAAACTAGTGCAACTGTTACATTTCTATTGTCGGTGCCGAGAATGAGAGTGAGGGACTGTCTACAACCTTACCTATCTGATGTCGGTGCCATAGTGAGACTATGGGACTAGTGCAGCCGTTACATTTCTGTTGTCGATGCCGAGAATGAGAGTGAGGGACTGTCTACAACCTTATCTGTTGTCGGTGCCAGAGTAAGACCGAGGGACTAGTACAACCGTTACATTGCTATTGTCGGTGCCCAGAGTGAGAGCGAGAGAATGCATGTGGTCGTTACATTTCTGTTGTCGGTGCCGAGAGTGAGAGTGAGGGACTGTCTATAACCTTACATATATGTTGTCGGTGCCAGAGTGAGACTGAGGGACTACGTGCAACCGTTACATTTCTATTGTCGGTGCCGAGAGTGAAACTGAGGGACTTTATAACCTTACATATATGTTTGTCGGTGCCAAAGTGAGAGCGAGGGACTACGTGAAACCATTCTATTTCTATTGTCGGTGCCAAAGTGAGAGTGAGAGAATGCACATGACCATTACATTTTTGTTGATGTTGGTGCCGATAGTGAGAGTGAGAGTATTTTCGTTGTCAGTGCAAAGAGCGAGAGAGTTTTTTGAAGGGTAACAATGGGGTAAAATCACACTGTAAATTTTATAAATTAAATAAAAAGAGAATGGAAAGTATTTACAAATGGCTTGAGATAGGCCATGGGGAGAGAGAGAGAGAGAGAGAGAGAAATACAAAAGGAGCTGGCCGTGAAGCCATGATGAAAAAGTAAGACAAGGTGTTTTGATCGTAAAAATTCGACGTGCATGCTTTATATAGTTTTTTGCGTGGTTAAGGAATGATTCAAATGAAAGAGTTATCACTAAACTATAGTATTTATCGTGCAAAAATAAGTATTAGTTGAGATGTAAATCTATGTATGATAAAGCATTACTTCGGAAGCCTTCCGGAATTCCAAAACATTTACTGGAAGCAAAGGGCCAAAGTAAGATGGGTTAAATTTGAAGATAAGATCGCTAAGTTTTTCAAAGCTAAGGCCACCATCAAATACATGCACAACCTCATCTCAGTTTTAGAAGAAGAAAATCAGTAAAATCATTGTAAGCACAATGCAAAGTCTGCTATTCCTTGGAGATCTTTCAAAGAGCGACTGGGAACTTCCTCTCCAACCACAAATTTCTTCCATCTACCAAGCATTCTGCAACATGAAGATTCTCTTGAGGATACTGAGCTTCCTTTCTCAAAAGAAGAGATTGAGAATGTGATAAAGGAGCTCACTACAGACAAAGCCCTAGACCCTGATGGCTTCAATGGTGCTTTTGTTAAAGCATGCTGGGATATCATATCTGAGGATTTTTATGAGCTTATTCAGGATTTTTATCATGGCAAAGTTAACCTACAATCTATTAACAGCTCATTCATCACACTCATTCCAAAGAAAGATAACCATCAAACTTCAAGTTATTTTAGACCCATCTCACTGCTTAATTGTATTATCATGATTCTCACTGAGCTCCTTGACAATAGACTTCAGAAGGTGATTCTTAAACTGGTTCATATCAACCAGTATGGATTCTTAAAATCGAGGTCTATAAAAGATTGCTTGGCCTGGGCTTTTGAGTTTATTCACTAGTGTCATCACTCTAGAAAAGAGATCCTTCTTCTAAAGCTTGACTTTGAAAAAGCATTTGACCTCATTGTGCACACTTCCAATTTGGATATCAAGAAAGCCAAGGGTTGTGGTAAGAGATGGATAATGTGGATCATCATGATTTTAAACTCTGGGTTCTCATTAGTCCCCCTTAATGGGATACCTGAACAGTTTAAATGCAAGAGGGGTGTCAGACATGGGGACCACTACCGCCTCTTCTTTTTTGTACTGACAACTGATTTACTCCAAATATTTCTAAATTAAGTTATGCAAGCTAATATCATTCAAGCACCCTTGCTAGGTCAAACAAATAATGATTTTTCTTATCATCCAATATGTTGATGACACGATTCTAATTTTGCATGTTGTTCAGAGCCAAGTAATGCAAGTAAACAATCTTCTCATTCACTATGCTGCTCAGACTGGGTTAAAAATTAATTACAACAAGTTTGTCTTGATCCCCATTAATTTCACCCCTAACAACCTCACGGACTTGTTGAGAGGTCTTGGATGCAAGAAGGGAAGCTTCCCCTTTACTTACTTGGGGTTGCCTTTACACTACAAAAAAAAGACACACCCGTGACATTTTGGGCCGAACAAATTTTTTTTCTGTCATACATATGACACTTCTATGATGATAATTGTGACAAAACCCGGTATCATCATAGATGTGGTGGGCTCCTACTGACAAAAAATCATGACAGAAAATGGGCTTTTCGTCCTAGGCGGGCCAGAGACGCAGCTGCATGACATTCTTTGAGCCGTCCATGACGGAAAAAACCGTGGTAGAAGCGAGGGGAGGAAAATTTAGGGGAGTTCCCGATTACGGTGGGAGGTCGGGGGCCGAGCGATGCGCGTTTCTCTCGTACACGTACGCGCGTATGCGCGAGGCGTTGACTCTAACTGAACCCGAGCGAGGCATTGGGCTCTAACTGAACCCGAGTGATTGCACTGTAGGCTACGCGTTACTGAACCCGAGCGATCGATCGATGGCTGTTAACTGAACCCGATCGAGCAATTCCTTCGCTACTGCTGCTAACTGAAGCCGATCGATTGGATGAATAGTGAGCGTT
>NC_041386.1:463034764-463088396 GCF_002162155.2 Triticum dicoccoides
CGTGGAAGCTAGAGGAGGTCGACGGTGGAGATGAACAGTATCCCGTGGAGTCCCGTTTTGCGGTACGCCACACCCCTCCAGATGAACAGGACCCCCGTTTCGACCGTAGGAGGTCCGTTTCCTCCGTTTTGCGGTACGCCACACCCCTCCCGATCAACATGACCCCCGTTTCGACCGTAGGAGGTCCGTTTCGTCCGTTTTGCGGGACGCCACACCCCTACCGATCAACAGGACCCCTGTTTCGACCGTAGGAGGTCTGTTTTCTCTGTTTTGCGGCACGCCACACCCCTCCCGATCAACAGGACCCCGTTCCGAATGTAGGAGGTCCGTTTCTTCCGTTTTGCGGTACGCCAGGCCTCGTTTCCATCGCCTGTTCTGTCCAAGCCCTCCCGATGAACACGACCACGCATTTCGTTCTGACCCAGCCGGTTGGCTCCCACGCGTTTCGTTGCCTCCCGATGAACGCGACGCATTTCGTTGCCTCCCCATGAACACAACGCATTCCGTTGCCTCCTCATGAACACGACGACGATGCTGTTTCTTCGTTCCGACCCAGCAATGTACAAGAGCCCTGGCCGTACGTATGCGCGAGTAGGCATTCGAGACCCCGCCCGTATGTACACATACATGGCCGTATTTTCTTTCTTGCACCCTGGCCGATGTACGTTGTAGGATCGAAAGTATGTCTAGAGGGGGGGTGATTAGACTACTTGACCAAATAAAAACTTAACCTTTTCCCAATTTTAGTTCTTGGCAGATTTTAGCTATTGTAGGACAAGTCAAGCAATCATCACACAATTCAAGCAAGCATGCAAAGAGTATATTGGCAGCGGAAAGTAAAGCATGCAACTTGCAAGAATGTAAAGGAAAGGGTTTGGAGAATTCAAACGCAATTGGAGACACGGATGTTTTCCCCGTGGTTCGGATAGGTGGTGCTATCCTACATCCACGTTGATGGAGACTTCAACCCACGAAGGGTAACGGTTGCGCGAGTCCACGGAGGGCTCCACCCACGAAGGGTAATGGTTGCGCGAGTCCACGGAGGGCTCCACCCACGAAGGGTCCATGAAGAAGCAACCACCCACGAAGGGTCCACGAAGAAGCAACCTTGTCTATCCCACCATGGCCATCGCCCACGAAGGACTTGCCTCACTAGCGGTAGATCTTCACGAAGTAGGCGATCTCCTTGCCCTTACAAACTCCTTGGTTCAACTCCACAATCTTGTCGGAGGCTCCCAAGTGACACCTAGCCAATCTAGGAGACACCACTCTCCAAGAAGTAACAAATGGTGTGTTGATGATGAACTCCTTGCTCTTGTGCTTCAAATGATAGTCTCCCCAACACTCAACTCTCTCTCATAGGATTTGGATTTTGTGGAAAGAAGATTTGAGTGGAAAGCAACTTGGGGAAGGCTAGAGATCAAGATTCATATGGTAGGAATGGAATATCTTGGTCTCAACACATGAGTAGGTGGTTCTCTCTCAGAACATATGAGTTGGAATTGTGTATGTGTCCTGATGGCTCTCTCCACGAATGAAGAGGAGGTGGAGGGGTATATATAGCCTCCACACAAAATCCAACCGTTACACACAGTTTTCCAATCTCGGTGGGACCGAATCAACAAACTCGGTTGGACCGAAAAGGTAAACCTAGTGACTGTTAGAGATTTTCGGTGGGACTGACATGCAACTCGGTAGGACCGATATGGTTAGGGTTTGGGCATAACGTAATCTCGGTGAGACCGATTACACAAACTCGGTGAGACCGAGTTTGGTAATAAGCTAACCAGAGAGTTGGTCAGGCAAACTTGGTGGGACCAATTTGCTCTTTCGGTGAGACCGAAAAGTTACAAAAGGGAAACACAGAGTTTACATTGCAATCTCGGTGGGACCGATTCGCTCTTTCGGTGAGACTGAAAAGTTACGAAAGGGAAACAGAGAGTTTGCAATCCCATCTCGGTGAGACCGAGATCCCTATCGGTAGAACCGAATTGCTAGGGTTTGGCAGTGGCTTATGACAAGTGAAACTCGGTGGCGCCGGATAGAAAGAATCGGTAGGACCGAGTTTGGCTTAGGGTTTAGGTCATATGTGGATATGGGTAAGTAGTTGAGGGTTTTGGAGCATATCACTAAGCACATGAAGCAAGAGGCTCATTAAGCAACACCTCATCCCTCCTTGATAGTATTGGCTTTTCCTAAAGACTCAATGTGATCTTGGATCATTAAAATATAAAATGCAGAGTCTTGAGCTTTTGAGCTTGAGCCAATCCTTTGTCCTTAGCATTTTGAGGGTTCCACTTTCACATCCATGCCATGCCAATCATTGAGCTTTCCTGAAATAGTCATCTTGGAATAGCATTAGCTCAATGAGCTATATGTTGTTATGAATTACCAAAACCACCTAGGGATAGTTGCACTTTCAATCTCCCCCTTTTTGGTAATTGATGACAACATATAGATCAAAGCTTCGACAAATGATAATAAGCATGAAATATATCGTCGCTTTGAGAAGTATGTGACAAGTAAGAGCTCCCCCTAAATTTGTGCATATTTAAAATTTGCTTTGGACTGCAAATGCACAAAGAGTTAGAGTCATGGGTTACTCTTACATGTCACATACATCTTGGTGGAGCGCTTAAAATGATAAGAATGAAATACATGCACTCATCACCAAGAATAGTGAATGATCACATAAGATAGATAAGATGATAATATTAAGCTAACATTAAGTGTAGCTTATGATCAAACACATGATCATCAATGTCTCACAGATAACGGCATAGTATCTCAAGCACTCAAAAGCAAACAAAGTTTGAAAAACCACCAAATAAAGCAAGAGAGAAGAAACAACACTCTCTCTCTCTCGAAGCCTATGATCTATACATTTTCTCCCCCTTTGGCAACAAGTTACCAAAAAGTTCCTAGAAAATGCATAGTGCTAAGTCGACACTCAGGCTTGATCTTCAGGTGGTGGTGGAGTCCGGAGCACTCCAAGGACGAAGCCTTCTGTAGACATGGTCGGAGTCGAGGCTGAAGTGGACGCTGGAGCTGGTGGAACTGAAGCTGTAGCTGGTGCAGAAGTGGTGGCTCTGGTGTCAGCAACTGGCACTGCATATGATCTCTGAGCTCTTGGCACTCTGGCAAATGCATCAGTTGTAGTCTTGCCCTTCCTCTCCTGCATATCATCCTGTAATTGTTCCACTGCAGACTGAATCTCTGTTACTTTGACATCCAAGTCATAGAACTTTTGTTCCATGATCCTCTCTAAGCTCTGCTGATTCTGAGTGAGGGTGGTCAGTCCTTGCTCAATCCTCAGTGTGGATGCAATCAAGTAACCAAGCTGCTCTTGTTTGGTTTTCAAGAAATACTCAGATGCCTCCTCTTGAGTTGGCATCTTGGCAGCTTTCTCCTTCCTCGCCTGCTCCTTCTTTGCTTGTGCTTGAACTGATGATGGTTCATTCTCATTCATCACAACTTGGTTGTCCTCAAAGTCTGGATGAATAGGCAAGTGTTCCTTGTCCAACAAGTATATGCCTGTGCCCATCTTCGAGTTGATTAACTCCTGAATCTGGGGGGCATAACCACAGCTCCTCTTCTGATCTGCTGTAGTCCTCTTGATAGTTTCTACTATGAGGCTCATGACCTTGAATTTCTGAGGCACATCAAATATATGTAGCAAGTTAATGGCGTGACCTCTAATCATTCTGTGATCTCCAGACTTGGGCAACAGAGTGTGCCTAAGGATCCAGTTGATGGTTGGCAGCCCTGACAGAAGATAATGCACAGACCCAAACTTGAAAGTATCAAGTGCCTCGTTTGGAATTTCCTTGTACATATTGGACATAGAGTTGTGGTCCATCTTCTTCTTGGCATAAATGTACAAGTCATCGTCATGCTCTTCTGGGGAATTAACCAGCTGAGCCCATTCAGCAACTGTAGACTGGTACCTCGTACCCTTTGACATCCATACAATCCTGCCATCTGGATAGAAATGGGCTGTGGAGTAGAACTGCATGATGAGTTCCTCGTTCCACTTTGTGAGCTTCTGCCCAACAAAGTCCTCTACTCCACATGCCTTGAAGCTGTCCTGCACTCCAGGGTAGTACTCTTCGTTGTCCTTGATGTATTGCCAATCGACCCATCTCATGTCATAGACAATTGGCTTCTTGTCTAGCAGCACTGTCTCATAAAAATCTTGCTGCTCCTTGGTGTGAAACCTGTAGTCAACTGCAGTCCTTCTCCTTGAAGCATACGGGTCTGCTTCTCTCCACTTCCGGAGCCCTGAATCTCTCCTGAGTTTCATATCCTCAGCCACAGGATGAGCATCGTTGTGGTCTGGGATCTTGGGCTTGAGCTTTCTCAGAACATGCTCTTCATCATCTTCTTCAGCAGCTTCAGGCACTGGGGCCTTGTTCTTTTCAGTTGCAGGTATGCTCCTCGTATTTCTCTTTGGAGCTGTCTTGACCTTTGATGCAGCCTTGGGTGCTTCCTTGGGCTTAGATGCAGTAGCCCCTGATTTGATAGCATCACCCATTAGCTTGGGTGCCTTAGGTGTTGGTGCAGCAACCTCTTCTTCTTCCTCTTCTTCCATGATGGAAGCCTTTCCAAGCACTCTGGCTACGGTCTTCTTGACCCTTTCCTTCCTTTTCTTTCCTTCAGCAGCAACTGGCTCTATGGTTGCAGGCTTTTCAGGAATCTGAGTTGAGGCTCTGGCCTTAGGCATAGGCTGCCTACCTGCTGGCCTTTTGATTTTCAATCCTGGCTTTGTGCCTTGAGCTGAGCCATGTTCCTTCTCGAGCACTACTCTCTTTGAAGTTGCTTCCTCTTCTGCCACATAATCTTCATCCTCAGAATCTGAAGTCCTCTTCTTCCTTTGTCTGGTGGCAGCTTTTGGTAAATTGCTTGGGGTGCTCCTGCTGCCATCATCTGAGGAACTTGAGGGACTAGTGCCCTCACTCATCTGCACTTGCTGCTCTGACAAGTTCTGGCTATCACTTTGGTCTGACATGATGCAAACTCTGACTGCTGACCCTGTGAATAGGTTATAGATGAGATAGAGTGGATAAGCATCACAAAATGCAGAGATTTTTGCAAAAGAATAATTCAAAAACTTAGTTTTAGTTTCCCACTGAAAGCATCTCGGATCTACCGATTTCTAAACTCGATGGTACCGAAGCAGTTTTGGCACCTAAACTAGTGAACTCGGTCAGACCGAGTCACAGTTTGGTGGCACCGAGACTGCTAGGGTTTCACAGAGTTCCAAAATCGGTCACACCGATAAGTAATTCTTGGTCAGACCGAGTCTCACTTGTGCAATGGCATAAGCCAAATCGGTGGGACCGAGTTTTTAAACTCGGTGGGTCCGAGATGGTTTCGGCGGAAACCTAACCCTAAAATTTTCAAATTAAACCTAATCTACGAGTTCATTGACTGGATAGAAGTTTAACAAACGTGGCAAGAATCATGATGATCACAATGTGCTAAGAATCGGATTGGGGAATAGCACAAAGATCGAGTCCATACCCTAGCTCGGCGGAGACTCGCTACGGCGGCAACGGCGGGGTTGAATTTCCGTTGACGGCGACGGAGACCAGCGACTGGAGGCGGCTGGCGGCGATAAGATGATCCAGAGACCAAGTTGGCAGAGCAGGCTATCGCGCGGGCGAAGGGGTTCGGAGAAATTTCCAAATTTTTGCCCGTGACTATATATAGCCCGACCCTGTCGGTGTGACCGAGTGGAACAACTCGGTGGCACCGAGATGCAAAACTGTATACAGTTGTTGCAACTCGGTGTGACCGAATGGTTCAAATCGGTTGCATCGAGATCAAAAACCTAGATCAATTTAATGATCTCGGTAGGACCGAAAGTAGGGTATCGGTCAGACCGAGAATCATAAAGAGGTTTTGGAAGTTTAAGTCTATGACGAATCGGGGACTCCGAGCGCTCCTCACACAGAGTGGTTCGAATCTGACTTGATCAAATTTTGTGATGTAGCATGAATAGAGTTTGAGACGAGAAAAGCATAGATAGCTAGAGGAGGTTCTTAGGCATTCTTGTGCATCCACTTGGCAAAAGGAAATAAAACCAAACAATCAAAACAACAAGTGGATGTCCTCGAATGAGTAAAATATGCAACCAGCATGCTCACACAATAAGATGGCAAATGAAATATGTGACAAGGCATGCACAACCAATTCTAGCATCTATCAAGCAATTTGCGATGACAAGGTCATCTATATATGAGTATATTGACTTAGGAGTCAAGTGAGAACACTTGATCATAGGTCATACTCATCGTTTAAGCTCAAGTGGGGTTACCACTTTTACATAAAGCATTGTTGTGTTCACATCTTTAGAGTTGCTTTAGCTCAAGTCTTAGAGTAAAGCTCCCCCTAGATGTGATATCCCCCCTTAGAGGGATGAACTAACCTCGGGTTTTGTCGATGATGACTTCATGTAGATGTTGAAGATGTGGATGCTCAATGTTTATGTAGATCACTTGGAGCTATCCATTTGAGTGAATTGCACTTTCAATACCTACATGGGTTAGTCCCACAAGGAACAAACAAGGATATCCATAGACATAGAGTGATGCACACACAAGATGATGTCCATGAAAACTTTTAGGTTACCTTGTCCCTTGTCTTACCAACAAGAGGGTTTGTGACTCCTTGAACTAGTGCAAGATGTGGAAGTTGATTGCACTTGTTCTTGCCAAGATGATAAGAGTGAAGTATGTTGGCGGAGTCACCCTCAAGAACTCTCTAGTTCTTCTTCTTTTGGATCCACACCATCTTGATGGGAATCCTTGGAGTTGTAGTCATACTTGATGAAGTGGAACTTGAAGTAGTCTTGGGAATCCACTTGACTAAGGTCTTAGGAGCTTCTTCAAATGCATCAATTTCCTCTTGAAGCTTGTCCTTGCCTTTTTGCTTGTAGTCTTGTGGTGGAAGATCATCTTGAGCTTGTGTCCCCTTGAAAGAAGTATCATACTTCTCTTGTTGAGGAACAAACTTTGTCTTGGGGTATTGATCTTCTTCCCACTCAACTCCATTGGCATTGAACTTTTGTTCAAAACCAACACCTTGATTCTTCCGGTGCATTCCTTGCTTGCGCACAATTTCCTCGAATTGCTTACTCCCGGCAAGGCTTTTGTACACTCCTTTCTCTATAATTCCCTTCAATAAGCTATTTTCTTGCTCAAGTGTAACTTGGCTAAGAGAATCATTAGTGGAATCAAGAGAACTACTAGAAGCAACAATATTGGATTTAGCATGGTCATTGTTACTGCTAGAGGAAGAATCCTTCTTGTTCTTGTTACTAGACTTGACTTGAGGCATGTAAGTGGATAAGAGTAAACGTTTGGCAATGTAAGAAGAACTTTTCTTGCGGAGATCATCATTGATTGCTTTTAAGAACTCATGCTCTTGCCCAAGATTGAGCTTTTCAAAGCGTAATTTCTCATGAGCTCTTAAAAGTTCTCGATGATCTTCGAAGATAGTTTCATGAGCTAACTTAAGAGTGTTTAGTTCTTTAGTTAGAGCCTCAATCTTCTCCTTATCATTTTCATTCGTTTTATCTTGATTAGCATGATTAATTGACGTTTCATCACTAGAGTTGTCAATAAGCAAATCATCACCTAACAAGTCATCTTCATCACTATTGAAATCAACATACTCGGGGTGTGTTACCTTAGGACCTTTGGCCATGAAGCATCTTCCAATTCCTTCATTTGGTGAGTCAAATATGTCATAGGAGTTGGTTGACACAAGTGCTAGACCGGCAACACCTTCATCTTGAGTATCTTCGGAGTCGGAGTGATAACTTCTCTCGGAGTGGCTGTCGGAGTCGGAGCCGGATACCCATTCACCAACATGATCTTGATGTCTTCGTTTTGTGTAGCTCCTTGATGATTTTTCCTTCCTTTCCGAATCCTTGCTTCTCCGTGAGTATCTTCGTTCATAACGATCATCTCTACTCCTTCTCTCTCTTGGTGGTGATTCTTTGCTTCTTCTTTTTGGAGAATCTTCTCTTCTCTTGTAGGAAGCCGTACACTCATTGGAATAGTGTCCGGGTCTTCCACAACTGTAGCAGTTTCCCTCTCGACTAGAAGATCTTTTGTCACTGTAGGACCTTGACTTGAAGCTTCTATCTTTGCTTCTACTCTTGTAGAACTTGTTGAAGTTCTTCACCATTAAGCTCAATTCTTCATTGAAGTTTTGTTTCTCACTTGATGATGTAGGGGCTTCACATGAGGCTTTGTAGGCACCACTTGATTTGTTGTGAAGTTCCTCTTTATCCTTAAGTGACATCTCATGAGCAACAATTCTTCCAATCACCTCCGTTGGCTTGAGATCTTTGTAATTGGGCATCATTTGGATCAATGTGCACACGGTATCATATTTTCCACCCAAGGCTCTTAGAATCTTCTTGATGATGAATCTATCTGTCATCTCTTCACTTCCTAAGCCGGCAATCTCATTTGTGATGAGAGCAAGCCTAGAGTACATTTCAGCGACACCTTCACCATCCTTCATTTTGAACTCGTCAAGTTGACTTTGAAGCACATCCAACTTGGATTCCTTGACGGAGTCGGTACCTTCATGCATATCAATCAAAGTGTCACAAATTTCCTTTGCATTCTCAAGACGGCTGATTTTGTTGAATTCTTCGGGGCATAGTCCGTTGAAGAGAATATCACAAGCTTGAGCATTGTATTGCAACATCTTCAACTCATCCGCGGTAGCTTCACGGTTTGGTTCTTTCCCATCAAAGAAGTCACCTTGCAAACCAACACACACAATAGCCCAAACGGCGGGGTTATGTCCAAGAATATGCATTTTCATTTTATGCTTCCAACTAGCAAAATTAGTACCATCAAAGTAAAGACCTCTATGGTGATAATTTCCCTCGCTAGACGCCATACTCTCCTAGGTTGTGAAACCAAGGCTATGACCACCAAAAGCTATGGAGATCAAAGCAAATGGAGACCAAAGCTCTGATACCACTTGTAGGATCGAAAGTATGTCTAGAGGGGGTGATTAGACTACTTGACCAAATAAAAACTTAACCTTTTCCCAATTTTAGTTCTTGGCAGATTTTAGCTATTGTAGGACAAGTCAAGCAATCATCACACAATTCAAGCAAGCATGCAAAGAGTATATTGGCAGCAGAAAGTAAAGCATGCAACTTGCAAGAATGTAAAGGGAAGGGTTTGGAGAATTCAAACACAATTGGAGACACGGATGTTTTTCCCGTGGTTCGGATAGGTGGTGCTATCCTACATCCACGTTGATGGAGACTTCAACCCACAAAGGGTAACGGTTGTGCGAGTCCACGGAGGGCTCCACCCACGAAGGGTAATGGTTGCGCGAGTCCACGGAGGGCTCCACCCGCGAAGGGTCCACAAAGAAGCAACCACCCATGAAGGGTCCACGAAGAAGCAACCTTGTCTATCCCACCATGGCCATCGCCCACGAAGGACTTGCCTCACTAGCGATAGATCTTCACGAAGTAGGCGATCTCCTTGCCCTTACAAACTCCTTGGTTCAACTCCACAATCTTGTCGGAGGCTCCCAAGTGACACCTAGCCAATCTAGGAGACACCACTCTCCAAGAAGTAACAAATGGTGTGTTGATGATGAACTCCTTGCTCTTGTGCTTCAAATGATAGTCTCCCCAACACTCAACTCTCTCTCATAGGATTTGGATTTTGTGGAAAGAAGATTTGAGTGGAAAGCAACTTGGGGAAGGCTAGAGATCAAGATTCATATGGTAGGAATGGAATATCTTGGTCTCAACACATGAGTAGGTGGTTCTCTCTCAGAATATATGAGTTGGAATTGTGTATGTGTTCTGATGGCTCTCTCCACGAATGAAGAGCAGGTGGAGGGGTATATATAGCCTCCACACAAAATCCAACCGTTACACACAGTTTTCCAATCTCGGTGGGACCGAATCAACAAACTCAGTCGGGCCGAAAAAGTAAACCTAGTGACCGTTAGAGATTTTCGGTGGGCCTGATATGCAACTCGGTAGGACCGATATGGTTAGGGTTTGGGCATAACGTAATCTCGGTGAGACCGATTACACAAACTCGGTGAGACCGAGTTTGGTAATAAGCTAACCAGAGCGTTGGTCAGGCAAACTCGGTGGGACCGATTTGCTCTTTCGGTGAGACCGAAAAGTTACAAAAGGGAAACATAGAGTTTACATTGCAATCTCGGTGGGACCGATTCACTCTTTCGATGAGACCGAAAAGTTACAAAAGGGAAACAGAGAGTTTGCAATCCCATCTCGGTGAGACCGAGATCCCTATCGGTAGAACCAAATTGCTAGGGTTTGGCAGTGGCTTATGACAAGTGAAACTCGGTGGCGCCGGATAGAAAGAATCGGTAGGACCGAGTTTGGCTTAGGGTTTAGGTCATATGTGGATATGGGAAAGTAGTTGAGGGTTTTGGAGCATATCACTAAGCACATGAAGCAAGAGGCTTATTAAGCAACACCTCATCCCTCCTTGATAGTATTGGCTTTTCCTAAAGACTCAATGTGATCTTGGATCACTAAAATATAAAATGAAGAGTCTTGAGCTTTTGAGCTTGAGCCAATCCTTTGTCCTTAGCATTTTGAGGGTTCCACTTTCACATCCATGCCATGCCAATCATTGAGCTTTCCTGAAATAGTCATCTTGGAATAGCATTAGCTCAATGAGCTATATGTTGTTATGAATTACCAAAACCACCTAGGGATAGTTGCACTTTCATACGTACGTGTAGACGCTATGTGCGCGCCTCTATTATGACACGTGCGCGCCTCTACATCGACCAGTATGTACGTACACGTTCGCGACCAGAATGACAACGCTACATACGCTTCGAACAGGTGGGTCCCGACTGTCAGGCACTTCCTTGCCTACGAAGATGTAGCTGGTGTGTCCCAGCAGTCAGGGGGGCGAATCATTTTTTTTGCCCGGACGCACTTCCTTGCGTGCGAAGGTGTAGCTGGTGGGTCCCAGCAGTCAGGGAGGCGAATCTTTTTTTTTCCCGGACACACTACCTTGCGTGCGAAGATGAAGCTGGTGGGTCCCAGCAGTCAGGGGGAAACGTTTTTTCCGTGAAATACAGTGGTCCGTCCGGTGGGTCCCAACTGTCAGGTGGAGGAATCATTATTTTCCGCATAATAAGGAGGCACTTCCTTGCTGCGACCATGGACCCAGCTGTCAGCCTCTCCACGTACAGTTGTCCGATGGAAGTTGTTCCTTGACCATGTTGATCAGGCCGCGCCGAGAGCACCACGGCGGTGGACGACGGCGAGGCCTAGGAAGGGGACGACGCGAAGCCGGGGAAGACACGGCAGTGGAAGCTCGCGCGGAGAGGAGTACGAGGGTTCACTGGTTCGGCTGCGGTGTGAGGCTGCCGTCGCCGCAGGGCCTGGCCAGCGGTGGGAATAGTAGGGGCGGTGAGGCCTCCGCGGCAGCACAGCCGACCACGGGAGACAGGAGCATGCGGCACGACCGGCGCTGCTTTGGGCGGTTGGAGCAAGAAGACCAGAGGTTGAAGAAGCACTACGGCCGTTGGATGGACATCGTACGGGTTCATATTGACTAAGTTGACAAAGCCCTCTGTCCCCGTCAACTTAGTTGGCCCACAAGTCATCCTCCCACTATGGTGGGTCCCAGCTAGCAGGGGGTATTCATTTTTTGTGCGTAATAAGGAGGCACTTCCTTGCGTGCGAAGATATAGCTGGTGGGTCCGACATGTCAGCGGGGGAACGTTTTTTTCGCGAAATACAGAGGCCCTTCTAGTGGGTCCTGGCTGTCAGGTAGAGGAATCATTATTTTGCGCTTATAGTACACGACCGATGGATGTCGTTCGTTGACCACATTGACCAGGCCGCGCCGAGAGCACCATGGCGGTGGACGACGGCGAGGCCTAGTAAGGGAACGACACGGAGCCGGGGAAGACTCGACAATGGTTGCCCACGCGGTGGGGAGTACGAGGGTTTACTGGTCCGGCTGCCGTCGCCAGAAAATAACAGGAGGTGTGGGAGAGTAGAGGAATGGCCTGGCCAACAATGAAGTAGGGTGGGGCGGTGCGGCCTGTGCGCAGCACAGCCGGCCATGGGAGGCGGGAGCAGGCAGTCCCACCGGAGCTGGTTTGGGCAGCTGGAGTAAGAAGATCAGATATTGAAGAAGCAGCACATCCGTTGGATTAACATCCAACGGTCACTGCTGCTAGAATCGTTTGTGGACTAAGTTGACAAAGCCAAAGTACACGTCAACCTAGTAGACCCACAAGTCAGCCTCCAAATCTGTCCCAAACAGCATACAACCCGAAATTTCTAACCAGATTCAAATTAATTTTAAATCTAAATATACCTTAATTTAAATTCAATGAAACTTACCCGCACAAAAACAATGAAATTTAAAATATCAAAATCCGAAAGAAAACAGTATTTTGGAACTAATTGCCTATTTGTTGTATTTTTTCATTTTACAGCCCATTTATTATTACTTATAGCCCATTTCTTATTACTTATAGCCCATTTTCTGGGCAAAATGCATCCCTCTTCGTCTTGAAAGATTTCCGGCCCAGAAGGGCGTAGAAAAGCAAGTAGGCCTACGTTGGTTATTCTGCAAAAAACAAAATAGTTGGCTAGCCATTTTCAGAAAGGAAAAAAACAAACTGGATTGGTCATGTGCTAAACATATGAAATGAAAGCCTGGGCTAGACGGGCCACGGGTCCCGCACAACCCAGTTGATACCCTTCTCCGTCCCGAAAAAACAAAATTACTGCGCGCGCTGCTGGGTCCCTACTGTCATCCTCACCATGTACAGTCATCTCCTTATTCCTCTTGGTTGTTGACCATGTTGACAACACCGGAGGGCGGCGCCGTGGAGAGTGAACCAAGGCGGAGGACGATGGTGTCGGCGTACTGGGAACCAGGGTACCCAGACTTGCCTGTCTGCGGCCGACATCGCGTTCCTAGTACGGCCCCGTAGGGCCCAGCTGATCGACCATCTGCTCAAGACCCTCGCGAGGGGGCCAGCCCTCGTGAGGAGAACGACCAAGACCTCCTCAGGGAGCGGCCTCACCTAGGCTGCTCCGGAGGGGCGACCAAGACCTCTCCCTAGAGTGGCCTCGCCTAGGCTGCTTCGGGAGGGCGGAGATCTCAAGGCAAGGGCTGCCTCAGGAGGAGGCAGTGACGCAAGCCATGACGAACCGTGCCAGCGGGTGCAGTTTCCATATCGGTGCAAAGGAGACCGCACAGGCGCAGGTTCCCGAGGGGCGAGACAAAGGTTTCCCCTTTGGTGCAACAAGACCGAAAACCGCAAGGACGATAGGAAGGATGTCATCGCCGAGCCCACCACCGCATCACCGCCTGCCCTCTTTGTAGGCGAAGACCACCTTTTGTCAGGATAGGAGCGTCCTTGTGTTCCCGCTCAAATGGCCGTTGTGGGATTCCCTTCCCGCCTAAACATTTCGGGGGAAGAGGACTCTGGCCGCCTATATAAGTAGCTAGGGTTCCATCATAGAGGGGATCGACCCATTGGGACTTAACCTAGCAAAGGAGCAAGAACATCCGCCTCCTCCCCTTCTTGAGCTCGCCTCCTGAGCTCAGGAAACCACTGTACTTGTTCATACTCGAGCCCTCGCGAGGCCAACCCACTAAAGCAGGACGTAGGGTTTTACACCGCAAGGTGGCCTGAACCTGGGTAAACTCTTGTGTGCTCTACTTGTTTGCTTGCTTGCATTCCATTCCCACCACCAGGAGAAGAGCGAGGCGCTAGGTAGACGTGTAGTGGGAGAGATCTTCGTCACGCCCCTGTGTTCGAATCTTAAGGGTTTTGCGGAGCCCGAAATCCAACATTTGGCGCGCCAGGTAGGGGGCGTGTCGAAATCTCGCTTCTCCAAACGACCTCGCTCCGCTCTTCTCCGTTGACCTCGTTTCACCGCCATGGTGGACACTCGCCGAGCACGCGCCGCCCGCCGCGCCACCAACGTCACTCAGACGGCACCCGTGGGTAACGGCGCACCACTCCGCCCCAACTCGCCAGTCGCCAACGTGGCCATGGACCCAGCCGTTCACGAGCAGCAGGACTCGTCGCTGCCGCTGTCCGTGCGGCGCGAAGGCCGCACGACGACCCCGTCAGCTTTGCCGGCCGCGGTGTCGTCCTCGCTGGTCCACCGCGGGCCGGTCTACCAGCAGCCTGCGCTACTGATGGCGCGGTAGCTCCTACGCTACCATCCGGCGGACGATCTCTACGACGAGTGGCTCCACCGCATCACCGAGCACGTCAACGCCGCTGGGGAGGCACCCTCACCGACCCATTCCTCTTGCGCTCCGTCGCCCATGGCGGGGAACGAGGACCACGACGCCCCCACCTCCACCACGCGGCGCCGGCCAGGGGCTCAGGCGTGAGGCTCCATGGCACGAACAGCCCCGCAGGGCCCCCGCGCGCGACGAGGAGAGCTGCCAGGTGGTCCCGTGTCCCCAGGCGGAAGCACGCGTGCTCCCCGCTCAGCAGCACCAGAACCGCGCCCCATAGGAGGTGGTGGCGCCCGCACCCCAAGACCCAGCACCGCAGGCGCAGGGGGCGCCAGCAATCATGAGCGTGGCTGGATGTCGCGCCCTAGCTCCCAAGCTACGGCGCCTCGTCTGGCTCGGCAAGTTCAAGCCGGATCTGCCTCCGCGTTACAACGGCACCGCTGACCCGGCGGAGTTCCTCCAGCTCTACGAGCTCAGCATCGAGGTGGCGAACGGCACCGAGCAGGTCATGGCGAATTGGTTCCCCATGGTCCTCAAGGACGGTGCGCGCTCCTGGCTCCTAAACCTTCCTCCAGGATCCATCTCCTCCTGGGAGGAGCTTCGCGAGCGCTTCATCGCCAACTTCCAAGGTACCCGTGACCGAGCTCCAGCGGCCGCAGACCTGCGCCGCGTGAAGCAGCAGCCTGTGGAGATCCTGCAGAAGTACATCCAACGCTTCAACACCGTGCGCCTCAAGATCCCTAAGGTCTCCGACGAGGCCATCATCTCGGCGTTCTCCGATGGTGTCCGCGACGTCAGGATGAAGGAGGAGCTTGCCATCCACGAGGACCTGTGCACGGCCCTCGAGATGTTCAATCTCGCGGCGAAGTGCGCCAGGGCATAGGAAGGCCGCCTCTCCCTCATGGAACTGCCTGAGGCGGAGGCCGACGATAAGAAGACCAAGGCCAAGGAAGCAAAGCGCAAGGGACCAGCCATGCTAGCCGTGGAGCCAGAAGTGAAACGCGGCTGCGGAACAACGACCCTCCAAGAGATAACCGTCCGTACTGCGTCTTCCATGATGTCCATAGCTATAACACCAACGACTGCCAAGAGCTCAGGGCGATGCGCGGCGGGCACGTCGAGCAGCGCCCTGAGCGCGACAACCGTGGCTACGGCCGCGGAGGAGGCCGTGGCAGAGGACGCTGGGACGGCAGGAACTCACGCCAAGGATGGCGTGATCAGCCTCGTGAAGATCGTTGGCAGGAGCAGCCTCGTGACGCCCCCTGGCGTGACCAGCCTCGTGAGGGTCTCCCTCAGGGCAATGCGGGCCTGCCACCACCGCCAAGAAGGAACGATGATGACTGCCAGGGAGACGAAGCGGGGGGCTTCCAAGAGCCACGCGGGGTCGCGTGCATCCTGGGAGGAGCCCACGCTCCGGCTTCTCACCACATCTTCAAGCAGTTCGCTCGTGAGGTGAACGCGGCGCTCCCCAGGCCCGACACCGCGTGCAACCTCAGGTGGGCCAAGCAGATCATCGCCTTCGACCCCAAGGATCAGCTCAGGTGCACCGCCGCGCAGGGCACTCTCCCGATGCTATGCAACCCGACCATCAGTAACGTCCGCGTGACCAAGACCCTCATCGACGGTGGGACAGGGCTCAACGTCCTCTCCGTCCAGATCTTCGAGACTCTTCAAGTACCCTACGATCAGCTGCACCCGACCAAGCCATTTTACAGAGTCACAGACGGCTCCATCCTCCCGATGGGGTAGGTCCGCCTCCCCGTCACCTTCGGCGACCGCGACAACTACCACACCGAGCTCATCGACTTCGACGTCGCCAACATCAACCTCCCATACAACGCCATCCTAGGGTACCCGACCCTCTCCAAGTTTATGGCGGCGACCCATCATGGCTACAACGTCCTCAAGATGCCTGGAAGCGGCGGAGTCATCACGATCGCCTACGATGAGAAGGAAGCACTACGTTCTCTGGAGCGCGCCTACCAGACTGCGGCGATCGAGAGCTCCGACAGAGACGGAGCCGTCTTCGGCATGATGACCGCCCCTAAGAAGAAGAAGAAGCAACTGCCCGACTCTCAGGCCTCGAGGGCTCCAACGGCACCACTTCAAGCTCCGCGCCTGCTGACAAGGTGCCCTCCGCCCTTGCATAGGGAGGCGCGCCCAGCGCCCCTCTTAGGACGGGCTCGGGGGCTCCCCTCAGGGGGACCCTAGACCTGGTCGTGAGGGAGGTGCCCAGGCACCTGTCGGTGTCAAAACCGGCGGATCTCGGGTAGGGGGTCCCGAACTGTGCGTCTAGGCCGGATGGTAACAGGAGGCAAGGGACATGAATTTTTACCCAGGTTCGGGCCCTCTTGATGGAGGTAAAACCCTACGTCCTGCTTGATTAATATTGAAGATATGGGTGTTACAAGAGTAGATCTACCACGAGATCAGAGAGGCTAAACCCTAGAAGCTAGCCTATGGTATGATTGTATGTTGTGATTGTTGTCCTATGGACTAAAACCCTTCGGTTTATATAGACACCGGAGAGGGTTAGGGTTACACAAGGTCGGTTACAAAGGAGGAGATATCCATATACGTATTGCCTAGCTTGCCTTCCACGCCAAGTAGAGTCCCATCCGGACACGAGACGAAGTCTTCAATCTTGTATCTTCATAGTCTAATAGTCCGGCCAATGGAGATAGTCCGGCTGTCTGGAGACCCCCTAATCCAGGACTCCCACAGTAGCCCCTGAACCAGGCTTCAATGACGACGAGTCCGGCGCGTAGTTGTCTTCGGCATTGCAAGGCGGGTTCCTTCTCCGAATACGTCACAGAAGAATTTGAATACGAGGATAGTGTCCGACCCTGCAAAATAAGTTCCACATTCCACCGTAGAGAGAATAATGTTTTCGCGGATCTAATTTGCTAGCTTGTTTCGGCAACATGACGTTACGTCATGGACTGGTGATTATTCGAACCGTTTCTTTTAACCAGCTCCGCACATAACGCAAGGTAGTTTTTCAACACGGCTTGTCAAAGCAGAGATCATGTCCCCTTATTACGGGATTCTCATCAATACGGGCATGGGTAACCCAACCGCGCCATTAATTGCGGTGCTTGGGGGATAAGCGAGTTTTACCAGGCAAGTGGGGACGCTTAATTTTGTCCGCCCATATAAAGGGATAAGGATTCACCTTTCTATCCACGCCTTCTTCCTCCTCTGCTCATCCGCTCCCGCACACTCGAGCTCTAGCGCCCAAGTTCTCACTTCCATCTCAACCTTCTCCAACCATGTCCAGAGCGGGAGGCAAGTGGATGGTCTCCTCCGTCATAGAGGGAGACGTCAAGAAACTGAGGAGAGCCGGATACCTGCCCGACGACATCGCGCACCGGCTCCCAGATGAGGGACAGCTCATCCCCACCCCCAAGCCCCATGAGAGGGTGGTATTCCTCACCCATTTCCTCCGCAGACTGGGATTCCCTCTCCATCCCTTCGTCCTGGGGCTCATGTTTTATTATGGCCTGGATTTCCACGATCTGGCACCGAACTTCATCCTCAACATCTCGGCGTTTATCGTCATGTGCGAGGCCTTCCTCCGCATCAAGCCCCACTTTGGCTTATGGCTGAAGACCTTCAATGTCAAGCCAAAGGTAGTGAGCGGCCGCCAGGCGGAGTGCGGAGGCGCCATGGTGGGCAAGATGCCCAACATCACATGGCTCGAGGGCTCCTTCGTGGATACCATAAAGGGGTGGCAATCAGGGTGGTTCTATATCACCGAGCCGCGCGACCCCGCATGGGTAGCGGCCCCCGAGTTCCGATCTGGCATCCCCATGCGGCTCACCTCCTGGAAAGAGAAGGGCTTGTCCTGGGGTAATTCAAAAGAGCTGACCGGACTCCAGACATGTATTCAAAACATGGTGGACAAGAAGCTCAAGCTCGTCAACATAGTCCAGGTTATGCTCATCCGCCGGTACTCCCGTGCCAACAACGGGAGTTCACCTTGTGGGAGTTCAACCCGGCGCAGCACCGAACTCTGAACAGACTCTTTGACATGACTCATGAAGATGCCTGGAGGGTGCTGTTCGAGGGCGTTGCGGTCCCTCCCCCCATTACTGAGGATCGTGGATTCAGTGCGAAGCGCCAAGACAGTGTGGTAAGTGGTTTTACCTTTTACAGGATACTTGTTTTCTATATAGATTGACTCTATGCAGGATCTAAACTCCTGTGCCGTTAACAGGACTGGCAGAAGATGGCCGGACAAAGCGACTGTCTGGCTCCCTTGCCCGAAGGCCCTACAGACGCCCTTCTGGCGAAGATGTTGACTCCGGCCCCTTATAAGGTGCCAGAGAAGACCAAGAAGGCCAAGGGAGCTCGGAAGAGTTCCCGACGCCAGGCGTCGTCAGACGACTCTGCGGCGCACTCTTCCCCTGAAGACGAGGAAGAGGAAGAAGAGGCTCCCCCACCGACTAGGGGAGACAAGAAAAGGAAGGCCGCCCCAACTGGGGAGGCCGGAGGGTCCAAGAAGGGAAGGACTCTCCTTCCAGACAGCTCCATCGCCGCCGATGAAAGTGAAGACGAGTGGTTGCCCAGGGCCAAGCCCCAGGGGAGATTGTAAGTATTCAGATACCAAAGTAACCCATAGGATTCCTTTGTCGCATTGCATTCCCTAATCGCGGAACATAATTACGCAGGCCGCCATGAGCCAACATCGAGGTATCATCGGACGGCTCCTTGGGTTCGTCGGACATGGATAGCGATCCAGTCCCGACTGCCACCTCCCCTCATCCTGCCGACGACGCCGAGGTGTTGTCTCAAGAGGCACCGAATCGAGGGGAGACAGTCCCGGAGGCGCCTCAAGGCGACCTTCCGGACTCCGGGAGCAGAGGGGACAGGGCCCCTGAGAGCTCTGATTTCGGCCCTCAGCCAAACACCGCGCCGGAACCTCCAGCGGTTCCGGGCTCGGGCAGGCTGTCTCCTTCTAAGAGGGGTGAGACGCCTGTGCCGGTGACCTCTGTCCATCCAGAGGCGCCGAACAATCTGTTGGAAGCGCTTCACAGCGCTTCCATCGAGGAGGAGCACCGCACTACCATGAGTGCGGTGATCCAGAAGGTTCAGTCCGCCAAGAGCGGATTGACTAAAGCCTGTACTAGCCTTCTAACAGGCTTCGAGGTAAGTGTTTTAAAATGTAGTAGAAGTATTACCGCATAGACAATAGCCCCTGATGCTTTATTCGGTGTTCGCAAAGAAAAGCCGAACAGAGGATCAAATAATATGGCAGGAGTCTAATATAAGTATGTCAATATGCATATGCAGGCTTCTCTGCTAGCGTCCGCCGCACTAACTGCGGAGGTCGCCGTACTGAAGCAGGACCTCGATGGGTCCAAGAAAGAGCTCGGCCTTGTCAAGAGGCAGCTCGAGGAGAATGAAGGTAAGTAATACCCCGTCTATAGATATATGTATATAAAAAAGGACGCGATTGCAAAATGACAGGATCATTGTATGTTTTGCCAGGGGCCACAACCGAGGTGGCGAGCCTGAAGCAAGCGCTGACCAAGGCCGAAGACACAGCGGCCAAGGAGCGCACCGAGCGAGAGAGGCACAAGGCTCGGGTGGGCGAGGTGCAGCAAGAGCTCCAGGCTCTCGTGATGAAGTACGAGGCGTTGGAGCTTGACTTGAAGACGCAAGAGTCTGAGCTTGCCGCGGCCCGTGAGAGCGCGAAGAGTGCCAAGGCCGAGGCCCAGAAGGCCCTTCAGGAGATCGACGCGATGAAGAAGATAGCGGCGGGTAAGGCTTTCTATATGCAAAGCAAGCATGTAAAGGTGAATTACCGATTACTTACCCGAATCTGGAGCTCTTCAGGAGCATTCGCAGATTTGCCCCGCAGCGTGTCCGATGCTGCCCAATTCTACCAGGCCGAGGACGGAAGCTCGACGGAGAAGCTATTCTTATCTCAGTATGCTGAGGCCGAACATCCGGTGCCAATGAGCGACCAACTGAAGCAGATGGCGGAGCTACATAAGGCGGCCGATCAGGCCATGAAGGGCTTCATAGTCCGGTTGTGGCTTGGCAACGCCCTTCCGAACAGCTTCTTCGGCCCGGTGAGGCAGCTTGTGGATGCCTGCCCTCGGCTGGAGGTCGTCAAGCGATCCGTCTGCATAGAAGGTGCACGCCCGGCTTTCCCCCGTGTAAAAATGCAGTGGGTCAAGCTAGACGCCATGAAGCTGATCAAGGAGGGGCCACTGGAGGGCAAGGAGCACCGCCACCCCGAGATGTACTACGAGGGTGTTCTGCCGGGTGCCCGTCTTATCGCGGATGAGTGTTCGCAAAATGTAATATTTGAATGAGACTTGCTCGTGTTGTCCTGTATGTATGAAAACTTGTATTATGTTCGCTATGCAACGCTTGTTAGAATTTAAAATATTACCTTCTGTTTGGCTATTTATCCAATCTGAGAGATGGCTAGTCCTCGGCTTCTGCCCCCATGCCACTAGTGCTGGGGTGTTCGGGATAAACCTGAGCACTCTTGTTCCCATGTTTGGGTCCTTCGAGGGAGGTGCTCAGCATAACGAACAAGGCAACCGGACTAATAATGCTTTATCACTCTCACTTAGCCATAGAATTCTATAATTTCAAATCTCGGCGAAGCCCTTGGTATTCGGAAGGCCAAATTCGGGGCGCGATACATGCTTGTAAGCCGGACGGAGCCGGCCCCTCGCCCTAAGCGGCATAAGTCTTTAGGGACTCGAAAAACCTCGCCGAACAGCGACCAGTCTCTCGCCTTATCGTGACAGTCAGTTTTAGCTTTCTCTACTGAGGTGCTCGGCCCGGCAGAACCGGGGCACAATCGTAGTAGTTCTCCTAGTGCTACCTTAGCCGATAGAGCGGAACATGAGGTACCAAAACATAGGAGCCGGGCAAACCCAACATTTGACCAAAGACATGATTCGGAGCTGATGCATATAATGCCATAAGTTCGGGGTGCCGCACTTGTGAAAGTGTTCGGACTTTTCACACTATATTGTGGGTACGTAAGCCCCTGGTGCATTGGCCGTACCAGAGTGTACGGTTGCAAGGCATCATTAATGAACACACACACACACATATATATATCTATAACAAAAATGCAATAATAGTCGTAACGTCATGCATTGTATATTAAAAAAATTGCATCAAAGCAGAGTGATACAGATAGTGCAATAAGCAAAAGAGTAGGACTATGTCCCTTCTAAGGGCGAGCTGAGGAATGATATGAAATCTGTAATCAACCCGGGAATTCTGTTGTATAACATAGTTGTCTACCTCCTTGGTTGATGTATCATGTGTTCGACAATAGAGCTGCCGGACAGTGTTTTCAGAGATTAAAGTCCTGAAAGAAAAAGAAAAATAACCAAACGGGAAGCCCCTAGTGCGGTTTAGGCCGCTTTTTGGGGCGTGCAGCAGTTGTGCCCCCCTCCCCACCTGTGCCCATGGTACTTTTAATGCGTAATTATGTACGCGTGGCACGAATAACACCGTTGTGCTGGGATTAGGGTGGCCGCCGTATTGCTACGCGAGCTCAGATCGCGCCAGGCGGTCTGTCTGCCGATTGCCCCGAGCGTGCTTGAAGGTGTCTGGGCTTTGAAACACCGAACTGGTAGATTGCCTTGAGAGGCTGCTTTGCGCTTCTGCTGCAAGGGCCGCGGTGTGCTCCTCTATTCGGAGAGAGCGCTCTGTGTTTCCACTGACTGTAATAACTCCGCGAGGTCCTGACATCTTGAGCTTGAGGTATGCATAATGTGGTACCGCATTGAATCTAGCGAATGCGGTTCGTCCGAGCAGTGCGTGATAACCACTGCGGAACGGGACTATATCGAAGATTAACTCTTTGCTTCGGAAGTTATCCGGGGATCCGAAGACCACTTCCAGTGTAATTGAGCCTGTGCAGTGGGCCTCTATGCCTGGAATGACGCCTTTAAAGGTCGTTTTTGTGGGTTTGATCCTTGAGGGGTCTATACCCATTTTGCCCATTGTGTCCTGATAAAGCAGGTTCAGGTTGCTGCCGCCGTCCATAAGGACTCGAGTGAGGTGAAATCCGTCGATGATTGGGTCTAAGACCAGTGCGGCGAATCCGCCATGACGAATACTAGTGGGGTGGTCCCTGCGATCGAAGGTGATCGGACAGGAGGACCAAGGGTTGAACTTTGGGGCGACTGGCTCCAACGCATATACGTCCCTGAGCGCACGCTTTCGCTCCCTCTTGGGGATGTGGGTTGCGTATATCATGTTCACTGTCCGCACTTGCGGGGGAAACCTCTTCTGTCCTCCAGTGTGCGGCTGTCGGGGTTCTTCCTCGTCATCGCTATGTGGCCCCTTGTCCTTGTTTTCGGCAATTAACTTGTCGGCCTGCTTGAACACCCAACAATCCCTGTTGGTGTGATTGGCTAGCTTGTCTGGGGTGCCGTTTATTTGACACGAGCGATCGAGTATACGGTCCAAGCTGGACGGACCCGGTGTACTTTGTTTGAATGGCTTTTTCCGCTGACCGGGTTTAGAGCCTTTGAATCCGGCATTGACTGCCATATCCTCAGTACTTTCACTGTTAATGCGGCGCTTATGCTTGTTGCGACGTGACCTGCTATTGCCGTCCTGGGTATCTGAGGTACCATGGTTCTTTGATATGTTATTACTGTGAGCCAACCAGCTGTCTTCTCCCGCACAAAAGCGGGTCATGAGCGTCGTGAGAGCTGCCATAGATTTCGGCTTTTCCTGACCAAGGTGCCGGGCTAGCCACTCGTCTCGGATGTTGTGCTTGAAAGTCGCTAAGGCCTCCGCATCCGGATAGTCGACGATTTGATTTTTCTTTGTAAGGAACCGAGTCCAGAATTGCCTGGCCGACTCTTCTGGCTGCTGAATTATGTGGCTCAAGTCATCGCCGTCTGGTGGTCGCACATAAGTGCCCTGAAAGTTGTCGAGGAATGCGGCTTCTAGATCTTCCCAACAGCTAATGGAGTCCGCTGGCAAGCTATTAAGCCAATGCCGCGCTGGTCCTTTGAGTTTTAGTGGGAGGTACTTGATGGCATGTAAGTCATCACCGCGGGCCATGTGGATGTGGAGGAGGAAGTCCTCAATCCATACTGCGGGATCTGTTGTGCCGTCGTATGATTCAATGTTTATAGGTTGAAACCTTCTGGGAATTGATGTTCCATTACTTCGTCTGTGAAGCATAAGGGGTGTGTGGCGCCTCTGTATTGGGCTATATCGCGACGCAGCTCGTATGGGTCCTACCCATTGTGTTCGGCCCGGCCGGATTTGCTTTTACTGTATCCGGCGTGACATTTACCGTCTCGTAGAGTGGTGCGCCCTCGTGATCTGTAGATCGATCTTGAATGCTTTGCTTTGTCCTCCAATATGTCTCGCAGGTCTGGCGTATCTCCCCATGCCTTTTTATTTGGATGGCGTTGGGGTGGAGGCTGAGTTTTTGGCTGGAATGCCTCTCTATTGCGGCCACGAGGTGGCCGATCAGCAGTATCATACGCTTCTTCCTCCAGTCGGGGTAGTAACCTGCGCCTTGGGTAACTCTTGGAGGGACGCTCGAGTTTATATTCCTCAGCCGCGAGGACTTCAGTCCATTTTTCAGCTAGCAGATCTTGATCAGCTTGAAGTTGCTGCTGCTTTTTGTTCAGGCTATTTGCCGTGGCCATAAGCCTGCGCTTGAAGCGCTCTTGTTCGACGGGATCCTCTGGTATGGCGAATTCATCATCGTCGAGGCTTGCCTCGTCTTCGGAGGGGGGCATGTAATTGTCATCCTCCTCCTCTCCGCCAGCCGCTCTCTCAGGAGAGTTGGCTCCTTCATCCTCCTGCTCTAAATCTTGCTGGAGGGGATTGTTGTTGTCTTCGGCACTATCCGGAGTGTTATTATCTCCTGTGCCGGTATCACCACTTTTGCTTTGGCGGGACTTAGAGCGGCGCCGCTGACGTCGGCGCTTGGGTTGCTTCTTGGAGGGGTCTTCCTCCGCTATCTCGTCGCTGTTGCCTTCATTGGGTGTATCCACCATGTATATGTCATACGACGAGGTGGCTTTCCAGTGCCCTATAGGCGCTGGTTCATGTTCGTCTCCTACATCGTCGTCCACACCGTCGATGTCTTCGGAGTCGAAGTCGAGCATGCCGGTTAAATCATCGACAGTGGCTACAATGTGGGTGGTGGGTGGGCGTCGAATTTCTTCATCGTCTGCATCCCAATCCTGTTGGCCATAATCCGGCCATGGCTCTCCTAACAAAGAGAGAGACCTTAGTGAATTCAGAATGTCGCCGAAGGGCGAGTGCTGAAAGATATCTGCGGCGGTGAATTCCATGATCGGCGCCCAATGGGATTCTATTGGCAGGGGCGCGGATGGTTCGGGGTCCGGAAGAGAGTCCGGCACCTTGGAGTCACGGGCTACGCAGAGGATTATGCTGGTGTTTGGCTCGATCGCCATCGAGACTATAGCCCCTGAGGCGGTGTCTAGCCACCCATCCTCGATTGGCACAGCTAGCTCCGAGCTAAGGGTCGGAGCTGATGTGGGCGCGGCCTCTGGGGTACCGTCCGATGGCAGTGCTAGGTCATACCCATCACGACAGTGCGGCGTGCCCGGCTGTGGCTCGAATCCGTCGAAGATCAAGTCCCCACGGATGTTGCCGTGTAATTCAAACTTCCAAATCTGACCTGATGGCCAGGGGCGTAGCTTTCAATTTGCTCCAGATGGCCAAGCGAATTAGCCCGAAGTGCAAAGCTGCTGAATATGAAGATCTGTCCGGGGAGAAAAGTCTCACCCTGGAACGCATCGCTATCGATGATAGTAGGAGCCATCAAGCCTAACGGCGACGACACAAAGGAACTCTCAATGAAAGCACCAATGTCGGTGTCAAAACCGGTGGATCTCGGGTAGGGGGTCCCGAACTGTGCGTCTAGGCTGGATGGTAACAGGAGGCAAGGGACACGAAGTTTTACCCAGGTTCAGGCCCTCTTGATGGAGGTAAAACCCTACGTCCTGCTTGATTAATATTGAAGATATGGGTGTTACAAGAGTAGATCTACCACGAGATCAGAGAGGCTAAACCCTAGAAGCTAGCCTAAGGTATGATTGTATGTTGTGATTGTTGTCCTAGGGACTAAAACCCTTCGGTTTATATAGACACCAGAGAGGGTTAGGGTTACACAAGGTCGGTTACAAAGGAGGAGATATCCATATATGTATTGCCTAGCTTGCCTTCCACACCAAGTAGAGTCCCATCCGGACACGAGACGAAGTCTTCAATCTTGTATCTTCATAGTCTAACAGTCCGACCAATGGAGATAGTCCGGCTGTCCGGAGACCCCCTAATCCAGGACTCCCACAGCACCACTCGCGGGCGCGCCCCGCCGTGCGTGAGCTCAGTGTGAGCCTCATAACGCTGGGGGCTCAGGACCCTATCGACCAAGCTACCAAGGACCTTACCCACTTACTCAAGACCCAAGCAACCAGTTTCGCATCTGCATCGACATCCCGAGCCTCAACAGGGCTGCCGCCCAGGGCCTCTTCCAGCCAATGGCGGTCGGCTATAGGAGGGCCTTCCCCTCTGGCCTCCGCAACACGGCCGCCACATACCAGCACTTCGTATAACAGGCCGTGGGGCCCAGGAGGCTCAACGGCAGGCGGTCCTGACGGAGCAGGACCAGGACCCCCGCGACCGCTGAGGGCCTCCGGAGCCCCTGGGCCTTGGGAGCTCGGCTCTCCTCAGGAGCAACCTGCATGGCTCGCGTCTCTAGCTACCCCAACTCCTCTTCAGCGGCAAGTACCAGGTGATGTCTCAGGTATTCCATTGAGGGCGCCCCTGGGGCTGCATCATCCTCGAGCTGCAGGGGGCTTACCCTCCACAGCTGTCTCTTTTTGTGCATGAAACAGAACTGGTTGCTTCCTTTTGCATCATCTATATGGTTGGCACCCTCACCGCCACTAAGGTCATGAGCCCTTGTGAGCCCTCCGCGACCGCCCCATGATTAAGGACTGGCACGGCGTATGTGCTCGGGTCCGTCCCTACAGCTTGCTAAACCCAAGGGCTGAGCTGTGTCTCGCGAGCCATTCCCGTGACGTCACCTCCCGTGGTCCTTGGTGCCTTGTTCTCGCATGGGCTAATCGTTGGTGGGTAAGTAGGGGCCTGTGGCAGGTGCCTCGCTCCCGCGGGAACCGCGCGCCGGTTGTTTA
Source organism: Triticum dicoccoides (assembly GCF_002162155.2). NCBI lineage: Eukaryota > Viridiplantae > Streptophyta > Magnoliopsida > Poales > Poaceae > Triticum > Triticum dicoccoides. The sequence goes on from NC_041386.1 coordinate 463,061,220, forward strand.
TCTTTTCGACTATAGCAAGAGAAGACTGGGCACATCGTCTGTGCTCGGGTCTGTCCCTGCAGCGTCGATAAATCCAGTGGCTGAGCTCTGTCTTACGGGCTGGTCCCGCTAACGTCACCTCCTGGGGTCATTGGTGTTGCAGCCTTCTCATGCAATGCCCTCTGGAGATGCATTCGGTGCAGGTCTAGGCAACCCATCTCTTTTCACGTTTTGCAGAAGAAGACTTAGGCGCAACCCGCCTCAGGCACAACCCACCTCAGGGTAGGGTCTCGTGAGTGATGTGTAAGCTCGCGAGAACTTCCTCAGAGTCGTTCAGCTCGGCCTGAGGAGGGCCCATATACACCCTGGCTGTCCCGCCATGCAAGCCACGTGTCCGGACAGGCTGTACACGCCCGGGAGTCTCTCCCGGTGGGAGGCTCCCCTCCCACGATCTAGTGGAAGTGCTTAGCTCCGCGCTGGCAAGACCGAGGAGCGGTTGTGCCCACGAACCAGTGGAAGCACCAAGCTCCGCGCTGGCCGATACGACCGAGGAGCGGTTATGCCCACACTCCGCGCAAGTGTGGTAGCTCTATGCTCTGCGCTAGTTATAAACAACTGAGGACGGCCCCCAGCAGTCGCACCAACCTCAGGGAGCTTTTCAGCTCATGACGCTCACAGCTTCTCCTTGGAAGGGTATCGCGAGGGGGCTAGGCATGGGGGCTATGCTCAGGTTACGCCTGGCAGACGCCACCCTACCAGGTGCCCAGACACCTGGCTTTCTCGCGCCCCCATCCTAGGTGAAGGCTCGTGAGCAAGCTATGGTGCTCATTCTCCCTCATGAGAGCCATTTGTACGTCAAGGGGGACCCCTGGGCATCACGACCCAGGGGCCTCACTAGTCACGTAGCCCCTCACTCCTTGGGCCCGGTGCTCAACGGTGGTCGAGGTATGCGCGGGGCTGGGTCCTGCCGATGCAGAACACAAACGGGTCGCTTGAGCGTTAAGGGGGACCCCTGGGCATCACGACCCAGGGGCCTCACTAGTCACGTAGCCCCTCATTCCTTGAGCCTGCCCTGGTGACCCGGAGGGCTCAATGGCGATCGAGGTATGCGCGGGGCTGGGCCCTGCCGACGCAGAGCACTTAAGCAAACATGAATGGAAGCAAGCACGGAAATCACAGAATTCAAAGCCTAGCTATTACAATAAAGCTCAAGTTCATCAAATTCAAACAAGTCTCACGCCTCCTCGAGGCACTTGCATTCTCCTCGGCAGGAACAGGTCAGGCATCGCCGGACGCGCCGGCATCAGCTTCGCCTCTTCAGACGCATCAGCAGCAGCCGGAAGGAACGCCTCCACCAGCTCCTTGACCTTCTCCACCACACACTCAGCAGTCGCGCCCCCCAGGCTCGTAGCTAGCGGCTGGGATAGCGTGGCCAGGTCGAAGCTGGGGTCACGAAGGAAGAAATGGCCGCACACCTGTGCCAAGGCAGAGGTAAGAAGCGACCGGCCCTCAGTATCAGCTAACTGACCGATTGCAGATGCCACGTCGCCCAGGGCCTTCACGAGTGCAGCTAGGAGCCCAGTGGCGCCATCCTCCGGGGTGGCCGGCGACTCTTCGAACCCCTTCCAGTAGGCTATCCGCAGCAGCCTGCGGGCCTCGAGGTCAAAGGCGGCGAGGGCCTCATGGCCCACCGTCGCCGTCTTCTCCGAGGCTGCGAGGGCGTCCTCCCTGGCCTTCAGCTCGTCCTCGCGCTTGGCTTGGGACGCCTTGGCTTCCTCGGCCTCTGTCTTCAGCTTCTCTAGGCTCGCGCGGTCGGCGAGCTGCTCCTCCTGCAACCGCGATGTCTCGGCCTTCTTGCCCTGGAGCTCCTTCTCCAACCTCTCAATCTCCAGGGCGTGCTTCGTGCTCTCCTCATGGAGGGTCTTAAGTTCGTCTTCCGCCTCCTGACGATGCTTCTCAGAGGACGTTGCCTGGGCTTCCGCGGTCTCCCGCGCCCATGCAGCCAAGGCAGCCTCCTCCCGACCCTCGGCGACGGCCGTCGAAGCCTGACTCTAGGTGGCCTGCACGGACTCCTCCGCTTGCAGCCACCCCGAGAGTAGGCCCAAGTGGGCACCCACCGCACGGTCATCACCGTCCCAAAAGACAATGCGGAGCTGGTTCAACGCAGCGAAGGCCGCCTCCAAGGCCTCGGGACCAGACCTCACCTGCTGACGAGGGGGCGCCACCATGATCGCCCGCTCGGCTGAGGGCTCGGGGGCTCTTACCGGATTCTGGGCCGCTCACCTCCTGGCCTTGACCACGGAATCACGACCTGGCATACCAGTGACGACCGAAGCCTGCCTAGGGACTGGGTCTCGCGGGCATGGGGAACTAAGCTACCGCAGGGACGGAAGAGAAGGAAGGTCTTGCTTTAACAAAAGATCTCATGAGGAACCCGGGTTTATGACGCTTGTTTGACAGCAAACAAAGGTTGCAAACATTCACACACCCTCGGGGGGGGGGGCATTCATGGTTGCCTCGCAGGGACCAAGCAAAAGAAAACCGCCTCCGGAGGAGTGATGCCCGAGCTCCTTCAGCGGCGACGACGGTCGGAGGACGCCACATCCCTCCGGTGGAGAGGGCGGCGGCTCGGCGGCTCATAGCTCTCGACAAAGCTCGAGGCCGTTGCAGGAGAAGTGGAGCTGCTACTAGGGGAGTCGGGGGCGAAGCCAACGGCGAACACTTCGCCCCAGGCATCGACGCCTAGGAAGCACCGAAAATGGTCGTCGGCAAGCCCCTCCTCTTCGCTGCACGCTCGTCGCTGACCATCCTCCCCGAAGACTTTGAAGGTCAGTGAAGCCAGCCCATCCAGCTTGAAGTGAAGAACGTGCCTCCCGGTAGGGGCGCATGCGCGGCGCACCACGCCCCAACCCCAGGTCATGTAGACCTGGCCGGAGGAAATCACCTCCATGTCGGTGTATGAATGGGGGAGTTGGCATCCATCATGTCGAAGCTGCATCGTCACTCGTCCGTGGGCCGGAAGCACCTCCCTCAGACATGGGGGGAGGAGGATCCAAGTGTGCGGGGAGCTCCCGCCCACACGACGAACTCACAGACGTCATCCTCAGCATGGGGCAGCAGCGAGAGGCATGGCGTCACTCGCCCCGCCGGGCGGTCACCTGTGCCGCCCTCGTTGCCGTCGCCCGCGCCGCGCACGACCGTCGCCGGGGCGGCCTATGAGGTGGAAGCCCTGGTGGCACCCGCATACACCACGTGCGAGCATCCGCCGGCCTCCAAGGCGCCCCCGGCGAATCGCGGCGCCTCTTCTTCGGCGGGAGCTGCTCGGGTTCCATCACCGGGTCCTTCCCCTTCTCTGCGGCGGAAAACCTGCGAATCGGTGCCATCGAAAAACCCTCGCCGGAGGAAGAGGAGCTGGGGTTTTGGCCTGGAAGAGTCAAATGAGCGGGGGTGGCGTTTTGTCCCCCATTTATAGACTGAGAAGGCAAATCGCCAGCCACTCGCGCGCGGGCACGCCGGTTCTGTCGCCCATGCCAAGGAGTTGTCTAGTCACACAGTTACCAAGGCTGCATGGGGAGTGGAGTCAACACGTCCCATCCAACCGTCATGCGCTGGCCTGGCCCGCAGTCTTTGGGGACCGCGGCACTTCATCCTCACCTAGGCTTCGCCTAGAAGCCAACTCCGTGCCCGCCTTGGGCCCGGGGGCTACTGTCGGCGTATTGGGAACCAGGGTACCCAGACTTGCCTGTCTGCGGCCCACGTCGCGTTCCTGGTATGGCCCGGTAGGGCCCAGCTGATCGACCATCTGCTCAAGACCCTCGCGAGGGGCCAACCCTCGCGAGGAGAACGACCAAGACCTCCTCAGGGAGCGGCTTCACCTAGGCTGCTCTGGAGGGGCGACCAAGACCTCTCCCTAGAGTGGCCTCGCCTAGGCTGCTTCGGGAGGGCGGAGATCTCAAGGCAAGGGCTGCCTCAGGAGGAGGCAGTGACGCAAGCCATGACGAACCGTGCCAGCGGGCGCCAGCGCGCGCCAGCGGGCGCAGTTTCCATATCGGTGCAAAGGAGACCGCACAGGCGCAGGTTCCCGAGGGGCGAGACAAAGGTTTCCCCTTTGGTGCAACAAGACCGAAGACTGCAAGGACGGTAGGAAGGATGTCATCGCCGAGCCCACCACCGCGTCACCGCCTGCCCTCTTTGCAGGAGAAGACCACCTTTTGTCAAGATAGGAGCGTCCTTGTGTTCCCGCTCAAATGACCGTTGTGGGATTCCCTTCCCGCCTAAACATTTCGGGGGAAGAGGACCCTGGCCGCCTATATAAGTAGCTAGGGTTCCATCATAGAGGGGATCGACCCATTAGGACTTAGCCTAGCAAAGGAGCAAGAACATCCGCCTCCTCGCCCTTCTTGAGCTCGCCTCCTGAGCTTAGGAAACCACTGTACTTGTTCATACTCGAGCCCTCGCGAGGCCAATCCACTAAAGCAGGACGTAGGGTTTTACACCGCACGGTGGCTTGAACCTGGGTAAACTCTTGTGTGCTCTACTTGTTTGCTTGCTTGCATTCCATTCCCACCACCAGGAGAAGAGCGAGGCGCTAGGTAGACGTGTAGTGGGAGAGATCTTCGTCACGCCCCTGTGTTCGAATCTTAAGGGTTTTGCGGAGCCCGAAATCCGACAGATGGTGAGGCCTCAGACGGGAACGAACAGGAGCCGGGGAAGATCACAGCCAGCCGTGGGAGGCGGGAGTAGGTGGTCCTACCGGCGCTGGTTTGGCTTTGGCGGCTCGAGGAAGAAGAGACTGAAGAAATGCGACAGACATTGAATGTCAATCCAACGATCAAGGTTGGCACAATCGTTTGTTGACTAAGCGGACACCAAGTAGCATACTTTTTTATATATAGGAAGAAGACTGCGAGGAAAATGCATTCGTCTGCCGTCCTCCTCACAAGGAATGTTCGCCACATAAGTGACTAGCACCCTTGGTTTTCAACCGAGAGGTCTTGGGTTCGAGTCCCAGGAACTCTCAATTTTGTCCTCCTTCATTCCTCACAAAAAAGGGAAAGAAAACCAAAGACTTGGGAAGGCTTATAGAACAAGCTAGTGTACTAGTAAAGAGATGTTGCCGAGTTTTAGAAAAAGAAAGACGTGGACGTGCTCCTATAGCTGGTTCGAATCCAAACCTAGACTAGTACACTAGCTTCTCCTCTTCTCCTCTTCTCTACTTACTCTGCCTAGCATCAGAAGCTCTGGCCGCAGCAACCATGTCCGCTGGCTGCTCGTCCACCTGCTCTTCAGCAGGCAACAACCAGATATGCGCCAAGTCGCCACCCGTACCATCGCCTGTGGGTCTCATCACACCCCCGCCGGCACGCGCACCGCAGCCGATTGCCCATTGCAACCCGCTACCGTTGGTGTGGTGCCACTACTGCAAATCACGCAGAGTCATCCGTCGCGTCTCAACCACAATCCGCAACCCTGGCCGAGTCTTCTACAAATGCCTGAATCATGGGGTAATAATATGTTTAAGTGTTGTTCTGCTGCTTTCAGTTGCTGATTTTTTTAATAGTTTGGTTGATGATCTTCCAATTTGATTCATGAAGAAAAGGGAAGATTCATGTGATTTGTATTTCTGGGAAGTTGCTGATGTGGGGGAATGCAACTATGCTGATTATTTGGTTAGCCAAGGAATCCCAATACCAGCAGGTTGGGGTGTTGGACAAGTAACTGAAGGAACGGCAGAAGAGGAAGATGTAGAGCAGAAGATTAAAGATGCAGTTCCTCTGATCATGGCCAAGCAATAGCTGCTGAACGTCCTTGACAACAATGAGGAGATGAAAGAGCTTGTGAAGATAATGGGCAAAATCGATGTGCTCTGTAGGATGATTGTCTCTTTATTTGCAGTGTATGTAGCACTCGTGATGTATTCAGTGGCTACGACATGAGCACTTTGCTGAAACTAGTAATGAATGAAACCCATGTAGCAGGCTGGGCGTAGTGTTGTGAACTTCTAATGACTTCTATTAACGGAAATCAGGGGGTATCCCCTTTTGCTCATATAAATAAATAAATAGCAGAGGCCCTGTGAGGTCAGCTTTGTTCTCATTCGAAGACGTCAAGCAAATTGCAATCCAACAGCAAACTATGTCATCAAATTCAAGTTTCACAGCCAAATATGATTACAACTAAACAACAATGTCATCATGTTTTAGTTGTCATACAATCACCAAACACAAATCAGCATACATAACAAGTGATGTTCTCACAACAAAATACTAAACAACATGTTCATCAGGTTTCAGTTGTCATAGCAAACACAATTTCACATAGTAGATAAAAAAGCGTCTTCTGACAGGAAAATACGACAAAAGCAATGTAATCATCATCGCAACAGCAGCGTGAACATCTTCGCCATGTGTATCAGTCTGAATCGTAATTCCCCATGGTGTCATCTTGTTCTTCGTCCTCAATGTCCTCGAACGTTGGCTTCTTCTTGATCAACTCTTGTATGTCCATAGCACGACATGCAATCTTCTCGCCAGCGTCATTGACGTGATGGTTCTCAAAGATATTAGGAACATCTGTGTTATCTTGTACATCAGGAGCAGTGTAAGCATCATCTTGTTGTGCAACTTCATTAAACGAATTCCTCTACTCAAACCTTTGCAATACTCTCCAGTCATCGCTACGTGCAAATATGTCTTCCAAGAAAAATATCTGTGTTGCTTGATTTACCAAAATAAAAGGCTCGTTGGTCTGGTACGCCGCCTTGACATTGATGGATTTGAAATAATCATCAGCTCTGGGTTTTACGATCCTGGAAAACAGGTTATACCAACGATAGCACAATAGAACCACACACCAATTATCCTCGAAACTGGAGATATACTGCAACTGAACAATGTCTGTTATGTTAGCATACATTTCAGTTGTCTCTTTGTCATATGTATCCGTGCTCATGATGGCACTATTTTGTGTCTTCCTGCCTTCGTCTCGTGTAAGGGTGTTGTAGCGCACATCTCCAACAACGCAAGATTCATAATGTCTTACCCGAGTATCAGGACCCATTGCTAGTGAGTAAAGGGCATCATCAACTGCCTGCCCATCCTCCCGCATCTTCTTAACCTATGGTTAGAAAATAGACAAGCTGATCATATTATGTACTTAATATATTAAAAAAAACTGACAGTGCACTTCAAAAGCTTACATGGTTCTTGAACCATTTCGCAAATCCTGCCATAACCAGTTTGTCAATGTTTCTTGGATTTTGCGGCAGTAACTCCTCTTTGTAGATGCTGCACAACATAGTGATCGCGTCAAACATCTAAATATATAAGAATGTGCTGCAAGTTTAGTAGATTACGATGTATAAGCTGCAGTACTGCACTTACTTGATATAAGGTAGTATCTCAGGACAGTTATTCAACACATACCAAACCATTTTGTCCAAATCTTTAGGTTTGTCCTCTTGTCGACTCTTCCCTGTAACTCAAACAGAATAATCGAAAACATTGAGCCCGGGATTGTCTTCACCCACCTCTTTGCTAAGCTGATCAGCTGTTTCAATGTATTTTGAGCAGAATGTCAACGCTTCTGTAGCAATGTAGGCCTCTGCAATGGAACCCTCGGGTCTAGCTCTGTTCCTAACATAGCCCTTGAAAGTGCCTAGCCGCCTTTCAATAGGGTACATCCAGCCATACTGTACTGGACCTCTAAGTAGTGCCTCATCAGGTAGATGAACAACCAAATGCACCATCACATCAAAGAAGGTTGGAGGATATATCTTCTCAAGGTCGCATAGGATAGTTGGTGTCTTGTCTCTAAGACGCTCCAAAGCATCTATCCTGATATTCCTACTGCAGAGTTCCCTGAGGGATTGTCCCAACTCTGCAACTGCTCTGTATAAGTCAGGGTGGCCCAATCCTCTAAGGATAACATGTAAAACCCTTTGAAGTAGGACATGGCAGTCATGAGTTTTCAACCCTTGTACCTTGTTTCCATCTGCACCGACTCTCCTTTCAGGGTTGGAAGCAAATCCATGTGGGAATCTCACACATGACAGGACCTCACAGAATTCTTTTCTTTTTACCTTGTCCAAGACGTACACATCTGGTGACATATCCCGTGGTTTACCTTCATCTTGCACCTGCAAATCCTTTCTGATACCCAGGTGTGTCAAATCAATCCTAGATTTTAAGGTATCTTTCGTCCTGCCTTCAATATTAAGAAGTGTGCCAATAATGTTGTCACATATATTTTTCTCGATGTGCATCACATCAAGATTATGCTGCAGATCCAAATCTTTCCAATACTCCAAGTCCCACAAAGTGGACCTGTGGGTAAACAATAATCTCTCTTCTACCCTGCCACGCTTCCTTTTCCCGCTACCATTACCAGGATGGTTTCCTGGTGTAATATGCCTGACCTTCTCTAATTCCCCTTGCAACTCATCGGTGGTGAGCCTCTTTGGCGCATCACGGTTTTCATGCTTTGCATTGAACACATGTCTTCGGTATTTTCTAGGATGCGGCTTGTCCTTGGCAAGGAAATGGTGGTGTCCAATGTAACAGATCTTGCTAAGTATTGTGTATGACAGCAGATTCCTGTCACAGCGAACACATGCATTGTAACCATGTGTCGTTCGCCCTGACATAGTGCCCAAAGCCGGATAATCATGGATGCACCAAATTATAACAGAACGTAGAAAGAAATCAGCTGGTGGGCTGCTATATAGGTCTCGAGTGAGAACACCCTTCCATAGCTGTTGAAGTTCCTCCACAAGAGGCTCCATGAACAAATCAAAATCCTTTCCATGACTTTTTGGACCTAGGATGAGCAAGGCCATCATGTAGTTTGATTTTTTGGTGTAGACATTTGGAGGCATGTTGTAAGGGATAACAAGCACTGGCCACATGCTATATGTGGCACTCTGGTGGCCAAATGGGTTAAATCCATCTGAAGCTAAGCCAAGTCTAGTGTTTCTCGGGTCAGCAGCAAACTCTTTGTGTTTATCATTGAAGCTTTTCCACTCACTACCATGAGATGGATGGCTCATTACATTCTGATCTCTGTACTCCTAGTTCCTAGAATGCCACAGTACATCCTCTCTTGTTTCAGCATCATGAAACAACCTCTGCAATCTTGGTGTAATTGGAAAATGTCTCAGAACATTATGAGGAATCTTCTTCACAGCATCGCCATCTTTCCATCTTGATGATTTGCATTTCGGGCATTCACTTAAGTTGGCATAATCCTTCCAGAACAGAACACAATTATTCTTACAAACATGGATCATATCACATCCAATTCCAACTACACGAAGGAAATTCTTCATTTTACTATAGGTGTGTGGCAGCTGAGACGCATCTGGGAAAGATTTGCAGAAAACAGCCAACATCGCATCGAATGATTTGTTGGTCATCCGCTCAAATGTCTTCACCTGAAGAAAGGTGACCATAGCTGAGAATACTGACAGCTTATTTCCTGGGGTGACAACAACATTGCATTGTTCCAACATGCGGGCCCACCGTTTTTCTTCTGCAGGTGAAAGTTCACAGAATGCACGAGCATTTCGTTGCATTGTTTCAATGTTGGTCCAACTCACTGGCTCCACCACCACCACCTCCTCCTCTTCCACCTGAGCATCAGGCAGATCAAGATGGTGATCTGCTGCTTCCACGTAGTCAATAACATTGACGTTCACAGCTTCACCATGATGAACCCACCTAGTATATGTGACCGACATCCCATACAAGTGTATATGATTTTGCACAGTTGACTGGGGTCTTATAACTGAATTCATACAACTGCTACACAGGCAGAGCACATCTGATTCCGGACCACCGTACTCAGCTCTGATAAAGTTCATGAAGTTTTCAACCCCCTCGACATATGCAGCGGAGAATCTTCGAGCAGAAGTTATCCAAGTCATGTCCATCTGTTAGACATACAAATTAGTTCTTCTACTAGATATTACAGGAAAAACATATATGCTTTTTTATGATGTCCAGAAAAAAATACCTAGGTCGATGTCTAAAGCTATGGCAAGATATTTGGACGAGCAGATCTAAGTAACGAAATATATGTAAAGCTAATTCAGCAAACAGATTTGAGTGCCAAATTATGGCAGGCTGTTTCAGCAGTCAATGAGGCCGAGCACACAGCCATCGAACTATCGAAGGCCATCACAGCAACAAACATCGAGTATAAAACGGTGTAGAGCTATTTCACCTAACAGATTGGCTACTAGACCATGGCAATCTACATCACAATAAAAATATGGCAGGATATTTTAGCAACTAATCGGCCTTGGCATGCCATCTCAGCTAAGCAGATTGAGTGCAGAACAGGGCAAGGAAGCTTCTTAAGCAGAGTATATTGACAGTAAACTACTTCGGCAAATAGTGAGATTAACAGCATCTATCAGCTAACATTCAATGCTACACCGACATGAACGGGGCCTCAGTCTAGAATGCGTGTACCGTGGGAGAAGCTGACCGCCATGTGTCTCCACACGAACGTCGCCAGCGGTGGCGGTGCTGACCACCGTGCGCCTCCACAAGAACGTAGCCAGAGGTGGCGGCGTGGCTAGAGGACGGCAGTCTACGAGCGCGTACTATGGGAGCGAGAGGATCGCCGAACCGCGGCGCCGACGTATCGCCACAGCGGGGAGGGCGGCTTTGGCGGAGCGAATGGAGTGGAGGGGGACATGGGGGTTGGGGAATATTGTTGGCTAGTTGGCCGAAGGGTGGTTGAATCGGATTTGGGGGGAATTTTTGGGTGTGGGGGGGAGGATTTTCGCGCGGTGGGCGGGGGGAGTTTGGCGCATGGTCGGTTTCTCCAAGTGCAGTCCCACGTGTCAGTGAAGAGGCAAGCCAAAGCGCGTTCCATTTGAGTGAGCCGTGTGCAGGACCGAACGTGTGTGTTGTGCAATGCGACCGCGACAGGAGTGCTGTGAGTGTACCGCCTTTTTTCCTTTTACACTAGGTGCTTCGCCCCCTCAAAAAAAATGTTGCTTCGCGCGATCCATCGATACTACTACTAGCAATCCGGTAATCCCGACTAAAACGGCGCGGCCGGGTCTTTTCCCGCGCGATATGTTGGGAGGTTGGCTTAGTTGGGTTTTTTAGGATGAGTAACGCTACACCTACGTAATCCCAGTTATGTAATTAACGTAATGTGAAACGTGTGAGCTGTTGATTGTAGATTGCGGGGAGGGAGGGGCCCACCACCATGAAAATCAGGGGAGGAGAGAGAGAGGCAATTTACGTTAACCCTTTCGTAGGTTCCCGTAGATGTAGAAAGATGTGAAATGCGTGAATGTGTAGTGGACGTACTATTGGAGTGCCTAAGATAATTTGTGTATGTATAGACCCTATGTGTTTATTTTACTTCGCATGTTAGATTTGTCTCGGTTCAATAAAAAGCAGAGTTGGTGATGATGGTGTGCCTGTCATCCTGCAATATAGGCCGTCCGATCTATATCTAATGGATAGGGGGGAAACTATGACAATTTACCCGCACTCCTCTCCACATTTGCAGATAAGGCTTTCCCTCGTTCATCCTTTTCTCCCACAAGATCTTGATCTTCCATGCAACGCACGGGCATCTTGCTAGTACTCCTACAATATGTATATTATTGTGAAAGTTCATATCAATTGGCCGAGATTAATGCAAACACGTCAGATTTTCATTACATTTTGAACTTTTATAGGACAGAAAAATAAAAGAAACCCGACCCTAAACCTATTCTATGGCGGCGACCGACGTCCTCCATCTACGATCTCTATGTATGGGGGCGGGGTTCAAGACCCGTGAAGTGAAGGTGCGGTCTCTGGCGAGGAAGAGTAGAACAGGGGATACAGACCGGCCAGTTGGCACACCATGCCCTGCCGCCTCCCATGCCCTACTCATCCTCGGAGGAGTCCCCGACCTCGGCGGTGCCGGACGTTGGACGGCGGCAAGTAGGATGCATGGCTGACGGTGCTCCTGTCGTCGGCCGCCAGCTGATGTCTACTACACAACCTTCTTCTTGTAGACGTTGTTGGGCCTCCAAGTGCAGAGATTTGTAGGACAGTAGCAAATTTCCCTCAAGTGGATGACCTAAGGTTTATCGATCCGTAGGAGGCGTAGGATGAAGATGGTCTCTCTCAAGCAACCCTGCAACCAAATAACAAAGATTCTCTTGTGTCCCCAACACACCCAATACAATGGTAAATTGTATAGGTGCACTAGTTCGGCTAAGAGATGGTGGTACAAGTGGTATATGGATAGTAGATAAAGGTATTTGTAATCTGAAATTATAAAAACAGCAAGGTAACTAATGATAAAAGTGAGCGTAAACGGTATTGCAATGCGTGGAAACAAGGCCTAGGGTTCATACTTTCACTAGTGCAAGTCCTCTCAACAATAATAACATAATTGGATCACATAACTATTCCTCAACATGCAACAAAGAGTCACTCCAAAGTCACTAATAGCGGAGAACAAATGAAGAGATTATGGTAGGGTACGAAACCACCTCCAAGTTATTCTTTCCAATCAATCCGTTGCACTATTCCTATAAATGTCACAAACAGCCCTAGAATCCGTACTAGAATAACACCTTAAGACACAAATCAACCAAAACCCTAATGTCACCTAGATACTCCAATGTTACCTCAAGTATCCGTGGGTATGATTATATGATATGCATCACACAATCTCAGATTCATCTATTCAACCAACACATAGAACCTGAAAGAGTGCCCTGAAGTTTCTACCGGAGAATCACGATGAAAACGTGTGCCAACCCCTATGCATAGGTTCATGGGCGGAACCTGCAAGTTGGTCACCAAAACATACATCAAGTGAATCACGTGATATCCTATTGTCACCACGGATACGCACGACAAGACATACATCAAGTGTTCTCAAATCTTTAAAGACTCAATCCGATAAGATAACTTCAAAAGGGAAACTCAATCCATTACAAGAGAGTAGAGGGGGGAGAAAACGTCATAAGATCCAACTATAATAGCAAAGCTCGCGATACATCAAGATCGTACCACCTCAAGAACACGAGAGAGAGAGATCAAACACATAGCTACTGGTACATACCCTCAGCCCCGAGGGAGAACTACTCCCTCCTAGTCATGGAGAGCATCGAGATGATGAAGATGGCCATCGGAGAGGGATTCCCCCCTCCGGCAGGGTGCCGGAACGGGTCTAGATTGGCTTTCGGTGGCTACGGAGGCTTCTGGCGGCGGAACTCCCGATCTATTGTGCTCTTTGGAAGTTTTAGGATACGTAGGTATACATGGGTGAAAGACATATGTCAGGGGACCGAAGGGGGGGGGGGCACGAGGCAGGGGGCACCCCCTAGGGGGGTGGGCGCGCCCCCCACCCTCGTGAGCACCTCCCTTCTTTCCTAACATGCACTCCAAGATTTTCCGGTAGCTTTCCTTCCAAAAATAACTTCTCCGGTAGATTTCATTCCGTTTCGACTCCGTTTGATATTCCTTTTCTTCGAAACACTGAAATAGGCAAAAAACAGCAAATCTGGGCTGGGCCTCCGGTTAATAGGTTAGTCCCAAAAATAATATAAAAGTGGATAATAAAGCCCAATATTGCCCAAAACAGTAGATAACGTAGCATGGAGCAATCAAAAATTATAGATACATTGGAGATGTATCAAGCATCCCCAAGCTTAATTCCTACTCGTCCTCGAGTAGGTAAATGATAAAAACAGAATTTTTGATGCGGAGTGCTACTTGGCATAATTTCAATGTGATTCTTCTTAATTGTGGTATGAATATTCAGATCCGAAAGATTCAAGACAAAAGTTCATATTGACATAAAAATGATAATACTTCAAGCATACTAACTAAGCAATTTTGTCTTCTCAAAATAACATGGCCAAAGAAAGTTCATCCCTACAAAATCATATAGTTTAGTCATGTTTCATTTTCGTCACATAAGAATGCTCTCATCATGCACAACCCCGATGACAAGCCGAGCAATTGTTTCATACTTTATTAATCTCAAACTCATAAACTTTCACGCAATACATGAGCGTGAGCCATGGATATAGCACTATGGGTGGAATAGAATATAATGAGGGGGGTTATGTGGAGAAGACAAAAAGGAGAAAGTCTCACATCAACGAGGCTAATCAATGGGCTATGGAGATGCCCACCGATTGATGTTAATGCAAGGAGTAGGGATTGCCATGCAACGGACGCACTAGAGCTATAAATGTATGAAAGCTCAACAAAAGAAGCTAAGTGGGTGTGCATCCAACTTCCTTGCTCAAAAAGACCTAGGGCACTTGAGGAGGCCCATTGTTGGAATATACAAGCCAAGTTCTATAATGAAAAATTCCCACTAGTATATGAAAGTGATAACATGAGAGACTCTCTACTATGAAGATCATGGTGCTACTTTGAAGCACGAGTGTGGTAAAAGGATAGTAACATTGTCCCTTCTCTCTTTTTCTCTCTTTTTTGGGCCTTCTCTTTTTTTGGGCCTTCTCTTTTTTATGGCCTTTCTCTCTTTTTTGGGCCTTCTCTTTTTTTTATGGCCTTTCTCTTTTTTTATTTTTATTCCTCACTAGGGACAATGCTCTAATAACGATGATCATCACACTTCTATTTATTTACAACTCAATGATTACAACTCGATACTAGAACAAAGATGACTCTATATGAATGCCTCCGGCGGTGTACCAGGATATGCAATGAACCAAGAGTGACATGTATGAAAGAATTATGAATGGTGGCTTTGCCACAAATACTATGTCAACTACATGATCATGCTAAGCAATATGACAATGATGAATGTGTCATGATAAATGGAACGGTGGAAAGTTGCATGGCAATATATCTCGGAATGGCTATGGAAATGCCATAATAGGTAGGTATGGTGGCTGTTTTGAGGAATATATAAGGAGGTTTATGTGTGAAAGAGCGTATCATATCACGGGGTTTGGATGCACCGGCGAAGTTTGCGCCAACTCTCAATGTGAGAAAGGGCAATGCACGGTACCGAAGAGGCTAGCAAGGATGGAAGGGTGAGAGTGCGTATAATCCATGGACTCAACATTAGTCATAAAGAACTCACATACTTATTGCAAAAGTATACAAGTCATCAAAAACCTCGGCACTACGCGCATGCTCCTAGGGGGATAGATTGGTAGGAAAAGACCATCGCTCGTCCCCGACCGCCACTCATAAAGAGGACAATCAAATAACACCTCATGTTTCAAATTTGTTGCATAACATTTACCATACGTGCATGCTACGGGACTTGCAAACTTCAACACAAGTATTTCTCAATTTCACAACTACTCAACTAGCATGACTTTGATATTATTACCCCCATATCTCAAAACAATCATCAAGCATCAAACTTCTCTTAGTATTCAACACACTCATAAGAAAGTTTTATTATTCTTGAATACCTAGCATATTAGGATTTTAAGCAAATTACCATGCTATTAAGACTCTCAAAATAATCTAAGTGAAGCATGAGAGTTCATCTATTTCTTCAAAATAAAACTAACACCATGCTCTAAAAGATATAAGTGAAGCACTAGAGCAAATGACAAAGTACTCCGAAAGATATAAGTGAAGATCAATGAGTAGTCGAATAATTATGCAACCATGTGAAGACTCTCTAACATTTAATAATTTCAGATCTTGGTATTCTATTCAAGCAGCAAGCAAAGCAAAATAAAATGACATTCTAAGAATGGCAAACATCATGTGAAGAAGCAAAAACTTAGGATCAACCGAAACTAACCGATAGTTGTTGAAAAAGAAAGGTGGGATGCCAACCGGGGCATCCCCAAGCTTAGATGCTTGAGACTTCTTGAAATATTATCTTGGGGTGCCTTGGGCATCCCCAAGCTTGAGCTTTTGTGTCTCCTTAATTCCTCTCATATCACGGTCTCCCTAAATCTCAAAAGCTTCATCCACACAAAACTCAACAAGGACTCGTGAGATAAGTTAGTATAAACCATTGCCAAAACCTTATCATACTCTACTGTAGCAAAATCACTAAAATTATTATTCAACATTGCATACTAAATGCCTCTGCATATTTAATAGTCCTATCCTGAAATAGAATCATTAAAGAAGCAAACATATGCAAACAATGCAAACATAACAGCAATCTGCCTAAACAGGATAGTCTGTAAAGAATTCTGCAACATCCATACTTCCCTAGCTCCAAAAATTATGAAAGAAAAATCCCACTGTATTAAATTTATCAGATCTTAATTTGCAAAAGGTTTCAACATTTTATCACATTCTGAATTTTCTAGGGAATTATTGCAACAGCGGTAAACTTTCTGTTTTCAAACAGCAACATGTGGACTTCTAAAATAGGCATAGTAAAGACTATCAATGCCAATTTTATTGGAATAAAGATGAAAAATATTGTTCTAAATAACAGCAAGCAAATCTTAACAAAATAAATTGACGCTCCAAGCAAAACACATATCATGTGGTGAATAAAAATATAGCTCCAAGTAAAGTTACCGATGAACGAAGACGAAAGAGGGGATGCCTTCCGGGGCATCCCCAAGCTTTGGCTCTTGGCTATCCTTGAATTTTACCTTGGGGTGCCTTGGGCATCCCCAAGCTTAGGCTCTTGCCACTTCTTATTCCATAGTCCATCGAATCCTTACCCAAAACTTGAAAACTTCACAACACAAAACTTAACAGAAAACTCGTAAGCTCCGTTAGTATAAAATAAATCACCACTTCAAGGTACTGTAATTAACTCGTTATTTATTAATATTGGTGTTAAACCTACTGTATTCCAACTTCTCTATGGTTTATAAAATATTTTACTAGCCATAGATTCATCAAAATAAGTAAACAACACAAGAAAAACAGAATCTGTCAAAAACAAAACAGTCTGTAGTAATCTGGATCAAACGTATACTTCTGGAACTCATAAAATTCTGAAATAAATTTCTGGACCTGAGGAATTTGTCTATTAATCACCTTCAAAAAGAATTAACTAAATATCACTCTCCAAATAAAAATGGTAGCAATTCTCGTGAGCGCTAAAGTTTCTGTTTTTTACAGCATGATCATAAAGACTTCACCCAAGTCTTCCCAAAGGTTCTACTTGGCACAAACACTAATTAAAAGCATAAAACCACATCTAAACAGAGGCTAGATGAATTATTTATTACTAAACAGGAACAGAAATCAAGGAATAAAAATAAAGTTGGGTTGCCTCCCAACAAGCGCTATCGTTTAACGCCCCTAGCTAGGCACGATGATTTCAATGATGCTCACATAAAGGATAAGAATTGAAACATAAAGAGAGCATCATGAAGAATATGACTAGCACATTTAAGTCTAACATGCTTACTATGCATAGGGATTTTGTGAGCAAACAACTTATGAGAACAATAATCAACTAGCATAAGAAGGTAAAACAAGCATAACTTCAAAACTTTAAGCACATAGAGAGGAAACTTGATATTATTGCAATTCCTACAAGCATATATTCCTCCCTCATAATAATTTTCAGTAGCATCATGAATGAATTCAACAATATAACCAGCACCTAAAGCATTATTTTCATGATCTACAAGCATGCAAAATTTACTACTCTCCACATAAGCAAAATTCTTCTCATGAATAGTAGTGGGAGCAAACTCAACAAAATAACTATCATGTGATTGAAAATTAAGACCAAGATGACAAGTTTTATGGTTATCATTATTCTTTAAAGCATACTTGTCATCACAATAATCATCATAGATAGGAGGCATTCTCTCATCATAATAAATTTGCACATCAAAACTTGGGGGACTAAAAATATCATCTTCATCAAACGTAGCATCCCCAAGCTTGTGGCTTTGCATATCATTAGCATCATGGATATTCAAGGAATTCATACTAACAACATTGCAGTCATGCTCATCATTCAAATATTTAGTGCCAAACATTTTATAGATTTCTTCTTCTAACACTTGAGCACAATTTTCCTTTCCATCATACTCACGAAAGATATTAAAAAGATGAAGCGTATGAGGCAAACTTAATTCCATTTTATGTAATTTTCTTTTATAAACTAAACTAGTGATAAAACAAGAAACTAAAAGACTCGATTGCAAGATCTAAAGATATACCTTCAAGCGCTAACCTCCCCGGCAACATCGCCAGAAAAGAGCTTGATGTCTACTACACAACCTTCTTCTTGTAGACGTGGTTGGGCCTCCAAGTG
This sequence comes from Triticum dicoccoides, assembly GCF_002162155.2. Classification (NCBI taxonomy): domain Eukaryota; kingdom Viridiplantae; phylum Streptophyta; class Magnoliopsida; order Poales; family Poaceae; genus Triticum; species Triticum dicoccoides. Next base: position 463,079,418 of record NC_041386.1, read on the forward strand.
CAGAGGTTTGTAGGACAGTAGAAAATTTCCCTCAAGTGGATGACCTAAGGTTTATCAATCCGTAGGAGGCGTAGGATGAAGATGGTCTCTCTCAAGCAACCCTGCAACCAAATAACAAAGAGTCTCTTGTGTCCCCAACACACCCAATACAATGGTAAATTGTATAGGTGCACTAGTTCGGCGAAGAGATGGTGATACAAGTGCTATATGGATAGTAGATAAAGGTATTTGTAATCTGAAATTATAAAAACAACAAGGTAACTAACGATAAAAGTGAGCGTAAACGGTATTGCAATGCGTGGAAATAAGGCCTAGGGTTCATACTTTCACTAGTGCAAGTCCTCTCAACAATAATAACATAATTGGATCACATAACTATCCCTCAACATGCAACAAAGAGTCACTCCAAAGTCACTAATAGCGGAGAATGAACGAAGAGATTATGGTAGGGTACGAAACCACCTCAAAGTTATTCTTTCCAATCAATCCGTTGGGCTATTCCTATAAATGTCACAAACAGCCCTAGAATTCGTACTAGAATAACACCTTAAGACACAAATCAACCAAAACCCTAATGTCACCTAGATACTCCAATGTCACCTCAAGTATCCGTGGGTATGATTATACGATATGCATCACACAATCTCAGATTCATCTATTCAACCAACACATAGAACCTCAAAGAGTGCCCCGAAGTTTCTACTAGAGAATCACGACGAAAACGTGTGCCAACCCCTATGCATAGGTTCATGGGCGGAACCCGCAAGTTGGTCACCAAAACATACATCAAGTGAATCACGTGATATCCCATTGTCACCATAGATACGCATGACAAGACATACATCAAGTGTTCTCAAATATTTAAAGACTCAATCCGATAAGATAACTTCAAAAGGGAAACTCAGTCCATTACAAGAGAGTAGAGGGGGGAGAAAACATCATAAGATCCAACTATAATAGCAAAGCTCGCGATACATCAAGATCGTACCACCTCAAGAACACGAGAGAGAGAGAGATCAAACACATAGCTACTAGTACATACCCTCAGCCCCGAGGGAGAACTACTCCCTCCTCATCATGGAGAGCACCGGGATGATGAAGATGGCCACTGGAGAGGGATTCCCCCCTCCGGCAGGGTGCCGGAACGGGTCTAGATTGGCTTTCGATGGCTACGGAGGCTTCTGGCGGCGGAACTCCCGATCTATTGTGCTCTTTGGAAGTGTTAGGATACGTAGGTATATATGGGTGAAAGAGATATGTCGGGGGACTAAAGGGGGGCCACGAGGCAGGGGGCGTGCCCTAGGGGGGTGGGCGCACCCCCCACCCTCGTGAGCACCTCCCTTCTTTCCTGACGTGCACTCCAAGCTTTTCCGGTAGCTTTCCTTCTAAAAATAACTTCTCCAGTTGATTTCGTTCTGTCTCGACTCCGTTTGATATTCCTTTTCTTCGAAACACCGAAATAGGCAAAAACAGCAAATCTGGGTTGGGCCTCCGGTTAATAGGTTAGTCCCAAAAATAATATAAAAGTGGATAATAAAGCCCAATATTGCCCAAAACAGTAGATAACGTAGCATGGAGCAATAAAAAATTATAGATACGTTGGAGACGTATCACCAGCATGGCCATCGCTTGTGCGGTCGCGTCCGCGTCCGGTTATGCCGCTATTGCGTCGTGAGAGGCGACTTGAGCGAGGGCGGCGACCTCGAGCTTCATCCCCGAAGACAAACTCTCCCGCAGAGCATTCGCACTTGTGGTCATGGTGGATGTGGTGCCAGGTAGGAGGACGATGCGCTATGGTGTGGGGTTAGATGGGCGTTGCCGCTTTAAGTAGCGCATTCCGGTGAGGCCAAGCATCCGGGTGCGTCATTAAGTCGCCGAAGTTGGTTCCTCGGGCACCGAGCCTCTTAACGACGACATACGAACGGACGACATGAATGCGGGCAGCTGGCGCCGGCTGGGAACGCACCGCACGACGGCGCGAGGGACGAGGATTTTGGTGTGACAGGGTAGTCAGCTGCGGTCATGGCAACGTTGGAGATGCCCTTTTCTCACATGCGATCCCCGCACGTCATTGAAAAAGCAAGACGGCCCGGCATGGTCTCAGGTCCATAGGATGCAGTTGGCCGCGCTACACCACTCCGTGGACGCATCGCGGCGCCCCGTGCATCCTCGACGAGCCGGGTGTTGGGGTGTGTTTGGATTGTGGCCAAAGTGCACCTTACCAAAATTTTGGTTATGACCCAAAGATTGGTCTTTGTTTGGATGGTTGCCATTTTTTGGCATGCCAATGAACTCTAGCCAACTCTAGTTCATTTTTCTTGCCAATGTCGGCCAAATCATGGGCAACCAATACCTCAACCAAAATTTTGGTCATGACCCAAAGATTGGTCTTTGTTTGGATGGTTGCCATTTCTTTGGCATGCCAATGAACTCTAGCCAACTCTAGTTCATTTTTCTTGCCAATGTCGGCCAAATCATGGGCAACCAATACCTCAACCAAAATTTTGGCTACCCAATGCTTTGATGGGGCAACCTTGGGCACAAACCAAACATACCGTTGGTCGTGCCACAGCACTAACGGCACCCTCGGCACACTGAAACCGACCGTGTCTAGCGACGATATGAGCGTGTCGCTCACCGCGGTCACCGTGTCCAGAGGCGGTGCTGGAGATGCGCCCCGTTGTTGGCCCCGACGACCCACATGAACGGTTGTCGGTGGCGAGGAGGTCGTGGGCCAGCTCCTCCATTGGACTAGTCTGCGCTACATCGTCCCGACGGGTGTGCTCCACATGTCGGTTTCCCTGTTTTCCCGACCATATTCGAGCGCAGTGCTCCGCGTTGTGCATTAGGCCTTTTCACTATGTAGGCCAAGCGAGACAACTTATTGTTTATTTGAGCCGTTCAAGTATAATCATGTGGCATTTGCTTATTTCTCATTCCTCTCCAACCCTCTTCTCCATCGATCATGTCGCCCTCCAGTCGAGTCCATCCTCCCGCATGCCTCATTTGAACATTCCGCCGAGTACCATTCGCATGTACCCACCCTGGTCCTCTTTCAATAGATCTCCGGACCCCGAGATGAAATCAAGAGGGAACGAGTGGGGGCACGTAATACCTAAGACGGATTCAAAATTTTGAACCGGTGACCATAGCATCCGCAAATCATATATAAAGGGTATTCAATGTTTGTTTCGTTTTTAAACGTACAATATACTCCCTCCTATCCTTTCTAGTTTACATATAAGTTTTATGTGTAGTCAAAGTATCTCTACTTTGATCAAAAAGGTATCAACATTCAATAACATTCATACGTACTCCTAGATTTGTACTCGAGATAGTTTCCAATTTGACTATTGACAAGATTAATAGTACAGGAGATGTATAATGTCAAAATTATATCATTGGAAACTCCTTTCACATACGAATTTGACCGTATGCTTTGTGTAAGTTGCATGTCATATTATTACTCTATAACATTTGGTCAAAGTTAGCCTCGAAAAATGCATTAGACCCTGTATGCTTTGTGTAAGTTGCGTGTCATATATTATTAATCTAACATTTGTGTAAGTTGCGTGTCATATATTATTACTCTAACATTTGGTCAAAGTAGTATAGTGGAAGTGGATCCTCTGACGTAGGTATCCCTGCCTTACCCTCCCTTTCGGTCACTTACTGGCGGACCCCATGCTTGCTAGGCCCCGAATGTCAGTTACTCAATGGGTTCGACCACGTCAGGGGATCCTCATCTGTAGTATACTCCCTCTGTTTTTATTTACTCCGCATAAAACGGAGGGAGTGGTGGTATAATAAATGATGCGGGCGGGGGAGGGGGAGGGACGTCTGTTTGCTCTCAACTGCGGTCCCACAGGCGAGCGAAAATGCAAGAGGAAGCACGTTCCATTCGGTGAGCGACGTGGAGGGTGCAGCGTGCCGGGCTGCAACACGAACGCGGCAAGAGTGATGTACAGTCAAAACCGATTGACCGGTCGTCATCGGAACCACTATTCACACCAGAACCTTCGCTGCTCGGCCTACGCCAGCCACTGCCCTAAAACCACACCAAATCTCTAGCCCATTCCCCCACCTTTCGATCCCCTAGCCCGCATCAAGCGTCCCCTAGTTCACCAGAAAGCCATGGTGCGCCGCAAGATCACTTACTACAAGATGCTGACGCCGGAGCGCCGCACAGAAATTGCGACGGCGGTCGGTGCCACAGACCTCCGTTCCCAAGCTCGCTTTGCGGCGGGCCAATCCCCGAGTTCTTTGGAGCCAAGCTACGAGGATGAGGAAGCCGATCCAATGTTCATGGCGGAGGTCACGGCGCAGAAGGCCCCCGATGGGTATGAGACGATGGACGTCGACTCCGTGCCGGCGTCCGAGTCCCCCATGGTGCAAGCGGACCAGCGGTTCAACATGGTGATACTAAAGGAGGACCGGGAGGCAGAGGCTCAACTCGACGCGGAGCGCATGCATGCCGCTGCCATCGAGGCTCTCCTACAGGCGGAACCGGATGTCGTGGATGTGAACCGGGCGGCGGAGGCTCAAGTTGAAGCGGAGCGCGCGGATGCCGCTGCCATCGAGGCCCTCCTGCAGGCGGAACCGGACGTCCTGGACTTGAACCGGGCAGCAGAGGCTCGACTCGATGCAGAGCGCGCGGATGCCGCTCTCATCGATGCCCTCCTGCAGGCGGAACCGGACGTCCTGGACTTGAACCGGGCAGTGGAGACTCGACTCGACGCGGAGCGCGCGGATGCCGCTGCCATCGAGGCCCTCCTGCAAGTGGAACTCGACGTCCTCGACTTGAACCGGGCTGTGCTCTCGTCCGTGCAGAGCGCCCGCACGCTCCACTTGAACGAGTAGCTGGAGGCCAAGGACAACCACGGTGCGGAGACACACATCGGCAAGGACGACTGGTTCGCGCCGGCAGCCAAAGGCGACGAGGCCGTCTCTTTCCACGAGCAGTGATAATTTTTCTTTATGTTGTTGTTTTTATGGATCTTTTGCTATGTAAAAACATATATTTGTTATGCAAGTCGCCTGACTTGGGTCAGTCTACCATTTCAGGCGGTTGGATGAATATCCTACGTCTCCTAACCCTTCTTTCCTTCTTCCTCACCTCTTCTTCTTCCCTAACAGACCACCGCACGGGCCGTACGGATACTCCCCAACATGCGGTTGGATAAACATACTCTATGAATGAAAATTATGTGTCAGTGATAGGATGGCTGAGTTTGGTTTGTTCACATGCGACAACACGTGTCAGTGAGGGTGCGTTCCCTTGGTTGGGTTTGCGGCGTGCAGGAGCGACTGTGTGAGGGTGCGGTGCGACCGTGGCGCACAGGAGCGACCGTGTGAGGGTGTGGTGTGACTGCGACAGCCGTGCGCAAGTGTACCTCCTCATTTTGAAAACTTTAGGCAAGCTTGGCAAAAATGTGTGGCGAAGTTTGGCAATGCAAGGCCTAGACCAAAACAGGATAAGTATGTACGTACTAGGAGTACTAGTGTTAAAAAAGAAAGGCGGTGTTTTCCTTCGCGGGATTTAATCGATACAAATCCTCATTTCACGTGTCAATTAATGCGTATTTTTTTCTCCAAAGACAAAAGAGCTAACCATCTCACTCCTCATCGCTTGATTAATGCAGCGCCATGCAAACCAACCTTCTCACTTCCGCATGCATGCAGGGGATATTAATGTCCTTGGTTGCTAACCCCATCAATTTTGCCTCGATTAGTGTTAGTGGCCCTTTGCAAATTGTAATTTTTATATACTGGACTTGTGTATAAAAAAATGGAGGTAGTAACTATATTTGACTTCCTTCCCCATTGCGGTGACATTGACGATATCTTTTTTTGGTGGTTTGGCGAAGTGCGTTCGACGGAGAACACCATTGAGGGAGACCACGGTAAGTCGTTCGCAAGTGCCGCCTGCAAGCCGACACAACCGCCTTATTTGCATCCAGGAAGTCCTTTACTAGTACTACTAGGAGTACTAGTGCGATGAGATGGTTTCTCGAAGAAGACGGTGGAGAAGCGGAGTCAGCGAAGAGTGAAATGATGGTTGCTTCGTCCGTGCTTTTGTGATTTGACGCCTCACTACTTTGTGATTTGTGATAGAAGGGATAGGGGAGTAGACTCTGTGCTCTATACTGTACTACATGCGTCCAAGCATGGGAGAAAGAGGAGAGACGTTGCATTTTTCTATTCCTTCAATCAATCAATCAGGGAGCTTCGGTTCCATCTTTTTGGCTTTGGCAACACCGCCCACAATGGTTCCCACAATGCCAAAAGCTATTTTCACATTTGGCTACACATTATGGATGCCCTTAACCATACCACTTGGTTTTGCTCTTGTGTGCTATCTATACAAAACTCAATTATATTGATCTAAAAAAATTATAGAATCAAGATTAGTAAAAAGGAGGTGATTTTGCCACGCGGATGGCGGGGGAGGTTTCTTATTTGAGCAATGCTACATCCACGTAATGGTTTATGTAAAGTTACAAACTGATGTGTGGGACTATTTGATTGGATTAAAGGAGAGGATTAGGCCCACCGCACCTGAAAATCAGGGGGCATATGTAGATTAGATGGAAAGTATACATAGCAGCTACGTAGCCCTTTGTAAGTCTAGGATTAGGCTTCTTATTTTCGGAGGACGTTGTCCTGGCGGTTTGCTAACATGCGGTCCCACGTGTCAATGCTTTACCAAGCCGATCCGCGTCCCACATGAGGCAGAACAACGGCAGAAGCAACATGTGGTTAAGTTGAAGAAGATGAGGGAGAAGCGGATTCAGCAACGAGTGAAATGATGGTTGCTTCGTCCCTCCAACTTAACTGCGGGAAAGGTGCAGCTTTGTGATTTGACGCCCCATTGCTCATTACTACACCGACGCCATGACTGGGGTGCTTCACCCCGGCTGCTCTGCACTGTATTCTGGTATGACACGTGGACCCGATAGCTTGATGTCCCACATGTCGGCGAAAGGGACTAGAAGATTTATGAAAGCGAGCGCTCCACTCTTACGACGGAGGAGTAGACGACATGACGGCCCAGTGAACTGTCACTTGTACTGTATAGTACTATAGTTTTGTTGTTTCACACGATCCATCGATACAAACCCGATTAAACAGGAAAGGGCAAGATTTTTCCCGCGCGGTAGATGATACTGGCCATACATTTCAAAGGCAATTTTAATGTATGCAAACTGAAAAATTACAAGTAACAATATGATATCTAGTAAAACTAAAAACACATATGATTTATTGTGTTAGAGTGTAGTAGTAGTGTTGTATTGCATAGTTGTTAGATGTAACATGCGAGAACATGTAGAGATGTAGTTTTGGAGGGCCTATAGAGAGAAAAGCGTAATACGGTCACCGAACTTCAGAATAAGCTGATTACGGTCACTATATACGTTTTGCGGTGATTATACGGTCACTTGCTCATAGTTCAGCATCAGATTGCACTCTGTTGACCGGCCAAATAGTCTGCATGGCGCCATGTTGACTAGTTAAATTGACCACGTTCCTTGTGGGTCCCACCTGTCAGTTCGCATAGGCAAAAGGTCAGATAAACACAAATTTACGTAGGCGCGACAAGGCTCCAAACCGTGCGCGGGAATCACCTGGTTGTGTATGTGTCTGTCAGGGCCTGATGTGTGCGCATGCACGTGTAGGTTGAGCACTTGAGCGTGAGAGTGTGTGTTGGTCGTGTGGTGTACTGGTGTGTGCATGCATGCGTGCGTGTGTGCGTGTGAGTGTTGCGTGCGTGCGTGTGAGTGTTGCGTGCATGCGTGGCTGCGTGTGTACGTGTGAGTGTTGCGTGCGTGCGTGGGTGCATGTGTTTGTTAGAGTGTTGCGTGGATGCAGTCCGTGTGCATGCGTGCGTGTGTGTATAATCACCACACCAGCTCATGTGTGTTAAAACAGACGGCTCAGCATACCAATACAAGGCCACCTTGTCCGCTGTGCCCGCGGTCATGACTTCAAACCACCGTCCAAATATTTTTTTGTCGTTTGTTTTCATTCTTACTAGCAAGATGCCCGTGCGTTGCACGGAACATCAAGATGCATTTGTATGACTTGTTTATCTTGTGAGAGAAAAGGATGAACGAGGGAAGGCCTTATTTGCAAATGTGGAGAGGTGTGTGAGTACCTTTTTGCAAAATTGCCATAGTTTCTTTCCTATCTGTCAGATATAAATTGGACGACCTATATTGCAGGATGGCAGGCACACCATCATCACCAACTCTGTTTTTATAAGAGTGTATTTTATGTATTTTTATAAGAGTGTAGATGTAGAGTAGATACAAGTCGACAGGTGGGCACGATGGTAGTGAGATAATGTGATGCAACACTAGAGGTGCCACGTGGAGCGATTAACTGGTCAACTAGTCATGTCATGAGCAAATACAGAGTTGTACGGTGAGCCCGTGACTGTATAATAACCACTAAACGTAAATGGTGACCGTAATGAATGGATTCTGAAGTCCAATGTACGTATCGTGCTTTCGCTTCAAATACAATGTTCGTCATTGCATATATCGCGAGAGAAAGATGAAACATGCGTGAATTTTCTGGGGGCTTACTTTTAGAGGACCTGGAGATAGTTTTGTGTGCATATGTGAAAGGGGCGTATAGGGGGTATGTGATGGAGAGAGAGAGATGCTCTTCATTTCTCTTTATTATGACTAACTTTGTATATAGTATAAAAATATACAAATTCACAGTGCGGAATAAATATCATTGTGGGAACCATGCAATGCAAATTAGCGTTCGTACTCCATATAACTTTGTAATGTTGTATATATGTAGAAACTCTAAAATAATTTTTTGGCCACACTTTATTCAAAAGGAATGTTGTATGAGAAATAAACGTGAAGAGAGGGCTTTTTAGATCAATGGGGTACGTGATGTAACATGTGTGAATGTGTAGTTGATGCATTTGGCGAGGCCTAGAGAGGTATGTGTGTGTATTAC